>NC_040244.1:12316201-12616201 GCF_001444195.1 Xiphophorus couchianus | reverse complement strand
GCAGTGGAAACCCACACTTCCATACCTTCTTGGGTTTTTATAGTTAGTGTACATTTACTGTATTTGTGGGGGTGGGGAGGGGGTGGGGGGGACAAAACACCCATACTGGATAGTCTCTTTAAAATACATAATGCAGGAGATTGTGTGTGACACACACAGATGGAGGGCACATTTATCTGCAGGTGAACGCCTGCCTCTGTTTGCTTCTGTTTTCGGTGGAGTTATTAATGTGGCCAGCCGCAAGAGTGCAGTTTGTGTGTGTGTGTGTGTGTGTGTGTGTGTGTGTGTGTGTTGTACTTTTTTTTTTTTTTTTAAGTGCAACAGGCGCCCCGTTTGCGTCCACGTTTATTCCTCTGCTCCGCTTGGCATTTTAAATCTCAGTGCAGGGCCATTTAAGTGCTTGACCTAATTTCTCTGGCAGCGAGGAATCCGCTGGTGAAGGCCTTCCTCTGTGTACCTTCGTGTGTGTGTTTGTGTGTGGGTGTGCACTTGCATATTGCTCTGGGTGTTTCCTCCTTGCCTTTCTAACAGGAAGCTGACGTGGAGTTCAACTGAGGACAAGGAAAAGGCCTTTTCTTTCCACTGTGAATCAGAGAGAGAGAGAGAGAGAAAAAAAGCCCAGGACACTACATTGCTTTAACCCTCTGCAATCCATCCTGCTGCTTCTTTCTTTTTAGCTATTGTCTGTTCCTCTGTTTTCTTCCCCCCCTTTTTTTCTTTCTTTTAATGAAAATTAAAACGCATTGCTTTTTTAAACAATTTTTTTAGAGTTTACACATTTTGTGAGAATTATGACAGGAGCTGAAAGCAAGCGAAGCCGTCCCTGTGGGGAGCAGTGTCGGTTCTTTGGGTTACGTTTCTAACAAACCTGCAGCAAAAGTAGTCTGTATTATTAGTAAGGAAGGAAGAAAAAGACACTCTCACGCTTTTTAAAGCCAGTGATGTGATGTACAGTAGTGATAGATCACTTTAATTTGATTGGAATGCTATAGCAGAAAAGGACTGGGAGCTTAGCTTACTGGCAGCCCGAAACGGTAATATTGTTCTCAGGTCTAACTTGATGTGGATTCATTCAGTTTGAAGCTCATAAAGTGTAAATGTATTCTCCGATAACTCAGGAAACTGAACTCAGGCCAGGGCAAATGGAAGAAATGTTGAAACGGCATGACCTACACCCTAATTGCACATAATCTTCGTCTTCAAAGAATCGTGCGCATATCGCGGTCACGGATGAATTTAGGGAATTAAACCAGGCCTAATATTCAAACCGAAAACCACCTACTTGGTCGCCTTTCATGTGTTGTGCAACGTCGTTTGAACTGCGAGCCTGCAGGATTGAAGCAGGAACAGGAGCTCTTCAGGAGTTTGTCTTTGGAGTGGGACTATAAAGAGGAGTTTTTAACGAACTGTGTTCCCTGTCTTTACTTGTTGTGTGTTTGCACAAGCGGTTATCAGTGGGGCAGCGGGGCGGACTCGCTCAGGAGACGCGTCCGCTCCCAGCAGCTGCAGATGTGTTGGTAAATATTTATATTGTAAACCTCGATTCATCTCAGACTGTATCACGGCTCTGCTCTGGAAAAATGAACGTAATAACTCGATTAGTAATTAAAACAAACGACTAAAACTTATGGTCTAAAAGAAAAGAATAAAATAAAATGAAAGTGTGGATAAATTCGAGACGGTTTTACGTCCAGCAGCAGCAGCAGAACTGTTTCATCAAGAATGTCCTGTTCCCAACTTGTGCTGCCAGGGGTGTGTTGAGAGAAAAGAACGCAGCTAAACCTCGTACTTTGCGTCCCAATTAATCAGGAAGCTCAATAATATTTCACAGTGCAAGTTGAAACAGCAGGCAGGAAATGTTCTGCCGTCTTTAATTTTTATAACTCACTTTTTTTTTCTTTCTGTTTTTATGCTCCTGCTGCAGGAAGAGAGTCGGGCTGAGCGAGGACAGTCTGGGAAGCGAAAGACGCTGCAGCGCAGGTGAGCACAGGAACAATCGGAGAATGTGGTTGCGAGCACGATTCCTCGAGTCACGCGCTCTTAAATGTCATTAACACTCCACTTAGTAGTGTTACTTGTTCATGTGAAGCTACAAATTTGATTTCTGACTTTGAAATTCTGTCGAGCAATCGAAGCCGAGGCATTTTGAAGTCAAACGGAGCAGCTCTTTGGCTCTGCAGGGAAGTAATTACTAGTGTGGAAACAGGAGAAATCCAGTGGATGTCATCAGAGGAGAGACGTGCACTGATCTTTATTTCGTGGTTGTTGTAAAACCAGTTTTGTCAATCAAAATATTTATTTTCTTTCCTTTCTCCAGCGAGTGAACATTATTAATTATAATAGAAACAGAGGTGACGTCACACTGTGAGAGAAAAAGAGAGAGAGAGAGGGGGGACTCTTGTAGTTATCTACTCTCTTTTGAAAACACAGGCAGCTTTGTGTGATACAGAAAAATCAATCCGCAGCCACAGTTTTCGTCACGATTGCGACGACGATATCGACCACATTTTCTTCAGTCCTGTCGTTGCTTCCACCTCCTTCTGCCGCCTCTTTCGTCCTGGTCTCTCTAATTGAATTAGAACTGGACGTAAAACTTCAAAACTTCCCCGGTGCATTCTTAATTCAACAAAATGTGAACGTTCTGAAAACTTACGTTGGCTGATTTTTTTTTTCATGTATTTTTTTGCCTCTGCATTACTCTTGTAGATAACTGAATGCACATTACTCAACCTGTCGTTTTTTTTTTTTTTTTTTTGCAGCTCTTGGTTGATCATGTTTGTTTTAACTTGCATTTCAGTTTGTTGGAATTTACTGGTGCAGCATAATTCATCTCCCACAAGATCATTATCAGTTTCTGAAGAGTTCGCTGTGTTTGCTTGAACAGAGCACAGGAAACTAGATGTTCCCCTTAATCTTCTTCTTTGTGCTCTTTCAAGTGGGAAAACACCCTCCCCCCCCCACACCACACCATATACATACACACGCACACACAACAGCGATGACACATACAGCGCTCTGTACAAAAGCCACAGAATGCAGTAATTGTATGGAATCATCAAGTCTGTGAGTTCTTTTTGTGGCTGCAAAGTATGATTAAGTGGACACAGTTTGCATGTTTCTCTTTGCACATAAATCAGCGTGTCGTACAGTAATTAGTGTATTTGGAAACAAAAGGGGGCTTCACTTGAATTTGAAATCAAGTTGTGTGGTTTGGAGCATGGCTCGGCTGCAGGATCATCTTCTGACTGATAGGGTGGGACACTTTGTTCTGTTTGTTCAGCCAGCTCCCATCATTTTTCTCTGACAAGGCACAGCGGTATTCTTTTGTTTTATATTTGTTTGTTGTTTGTTTGGCTTATTCTTTTGAAAAAGGCTGCCAGAGATATCCAGCGTTCTGAATAATAGTCGGAGAATTTATAATATCGAACTGCAGACTTAAGCAGAGGTTTGATAGTCGGTCGGGACCGTGCCGTAAAATCCTGACTTTTATTGTCAGGTGTGGCTCGCAGAAAATAAAAGCTTGAAAAGTCAAAGGTTTTAAAGCAGAAATGTTGGAAGCTTAGGCCAGAAAGTACAGAAACGATAAAACGGTCAGAAACTCTGCACTGAATAACTGGAACTTGGCATCAGGGAAGGAGTCGAGTCCGGGAGACTAAATGTCCGGGAGGCTGAATGTTTAGAACCTTGACAAATATTTAAAGGCATTGCTTTTTGTATAAAACAAGAATGAATAGACATGCAGTGACATACATTTTCTAAACTAAATTAATCAGTTTACATTGCACAAGAGTTGTATCCTAGATTTAAAAATACTGTAAGAAAAGTAGACTAAGAAAAGTAGACTAATAAAGATTTGTCATATTTAAGAAAAAAAAACATTATATGATCGTCTAAAAACAGTTCATCAGATGTTAAAAAGCTTACTGCTCCTAAAGACACATATGTGGACATGTCAATAAATCTTTAGGCATTTTAATGTTATTATTATTATTATTATTATTATTTTATGTCGGCATGCAAATTAGCTCACAAAGGCTAAATTCTCAAAACCATCAGAGCCAATAGAAACTATGCAATTTAAAAAAGTTACGCAGCCAACAGGTGACAGAAAAAGCCAAAAACGATCAAGAATCACTGAGACGCAGCAACAGCAGATTAGAGGAACCATTTTAAAATATTTTCTCCCACACCGATTATGAGCATAAAACACCAAAGATAAGTTAGTCTTTGTTTCCCCTCTACATCGGCTGTGGGTTATGTGAGTTTTACACGTAGAGCTGTGATACTGATACCGCTGGAAAGAGCACAGTTTGTGCCTTCATTTAAAAGGTGGCTAGTGTGGCTCAGACAATGTTGCAATAGTGTTGCTTTTTGTTTCTATGGGTGTAGAGTGGGAATGCAAATCTTTCAGTGTCGATCTTTTCAATTCCGATTTTTTGAGGGTTGTGATTTGATTCAGAAACGATTTTTAATTCAGAGATAAATTTTTCTGTTCACATTACATTACCAGTATTAGGTTAGCTTAGCTGTCTGGCTTTTTCTTAACCCTCCTGCTGATGTAATGATCAGACGGCGAGGAAGCGGGTTGTACCGTCAGACCGTTAGTTCCCGAAACTACACAAGAAAAAAACCCTCGTAAAACCTGGCAGGGTCCAATTGACCCCATTTCTTAATACCGCAGGAGGGTTAAATTACAAGAAATATCAAAGAGTTATTCGAAATACATATGTTGGAGAGATGCGTAATGCAATTCGCAGTTTATTCACAAATAGAAGTGGCTAAGATATAAATGCATTTTAAAATTAATTTTGAGCATTTTGAATCGATTCAAAATGTGATTCTCTATAGAGTAATTTTTTTCTGCAGCTCTTATATGCAGATTCAGTGTCTATTTTCATTTTATTTCTATGTAGCTGCTTAGTGTTGAAACTGAGAGTCGTGCATGTTTTTTGTTACTGCTACGTAGTTTTCCTTGTGTCCGCTGCAGATGTCCTCATTGCATATGGTTAATCCTGGCAGTGGAGAAAATGTGCAAGTTTCTCTGTGTTTTTTCTTCCCCCCTTCTTCAAATTCTTCCTGGTTTTGAAAAGCAAATGTAATAATTTTCCGCAGTCAGATTGCAGGTGTTTGCTCAGCAAAAGCTAGACTGCACGGGATCACACAGACGCTTCTATTTAAATCCACGGACCAAATGTCGTCTGGCGTCGTAAAAATTCACATGCAACACAATTTCCCGGTTATCAGCAATAATATTGCATTTGTTCTGAGACGGTGGGATGCAGCTGCGCTCTGATCACATGTGTCGCTTTTAATTCCCGATCAGTTTGTTGTTCGTCTGCTGGTAAGGACGCACAACAAGCTGGAGTCTCGAACCGCTTGACCCAATTTCTCGAGGCCCAACAAACCGAGACCAAACCCGAGACTGAGGCGTAACAAACCGAGACCAGGAAAAAAACAGGTCTCTGGCCCTCCATTCCTGCTGAGCGCACTGCAAGTCTCAGTGAGATTCGTACTTTATGATAAACTGGAGATAAAACACCACAGTTTGATCGTGTCACAAGATTTTGCTCTAACATTTTGAACAGAGTGTAAAACCAGATTCAACTGATTGCGTTAAAAACTAAGTAGCTGTTGTTCCTACTACTACAAAACATTGCAATAATGTTTGATAATCAATCAAAAATGCGCAGGGAAAGCTGGTGTCACCTGGTTAACTAGTCGCTCCGCCACACCACAAGCCGCTCCCAGCTTGCCAGCTGTCGCTTTAAATTCAGCTCAGCGTAACGAGAACGTTGAGCCGGTCGGAGTGGGAATCTTTAAGCACTTCACAATTTGATTTGATTACAAACCAGAAGGCCGCGACGCCGTCTTAAACTTCGACAGCTGTTTCTCTTCCACGTCTTGGTGCGAGTATTTAATATGGTTTCTCGTGTTTGTTGTGTTTCAAAATATTTCTTTTGACTTTTACACGGCCACATGCGGTGGCTCTGGTCCAAGTTATTTTCTCTTTAGTGCGGAGGCTGCTGGTTGCACTTCATGCCGAAGCCATAAGCTCGTTCCACCTTTTGCATTGTTCAAAATGTTTAAGAAAGTTTTGACCCTCGTATGTTATGGAAAGGACTTCAACGCCATGCCATGTCTTGTTTTTCATAAGTGGGCACATTTCAAGCAGCCCAATTAGAAGATAACTGTGTAGTCATACAGGGTTGTGGGATTAGATCTTGTTTTCATTCATAAAAGTGGCTTCAGTGGTTCCTATTCTAAAGACGATAAAGATGGAGTGAATTAAGCTCTTTTTAGTTTGTTTTTTTCTTTGCATGCAGATAATTCCAGCCTTCCATGCTGCAGGGCCACAGCTCACATTTTTATTGCCACAAAGTTATCTTTTCCTAACGCTGTACAAATCTCTTCCACTATTTATCCCCGACCTCACGGTGTTTTCCAGTCACATAAAGGAAAAGAGCATTTTTATTTTGTGTTACTGTAGCTCCTGTGTCTGTGTGGCTTCTCTTCTCTTCTCTCTGTCTGCTTTCAGCTCATGTGTGACCTCTGCAGGCATCTCTCGAAATGCAACACATATCAGCCTAGTATTTTCACTCTCCATATCTCTTCCATTACTTTTAGTGAAGTTTTTTGTTTTTGTTTTTCCATGAATTGAGCGAGTCAAGCAGGGTTTTTTTTGTGTGTGTGAATTTAACTTAAAACTTACTCCCCGTTAAACAAACACCGTCCAATGAATGAGTCAGAAAATCCCTCTGCTCACTTTCTGATTGGAAAGATTAATCCAGCGATGGGACAGTGGTTGGTCTATACCTCCCACTCCTTCCTCTCTTTGCAATAAAACCCCTCATTTGTTAAATGCGGCTCAGTGGAGGTCCGGTGGGCAGCCTCCTTCAGATCAGGTGTTGTCCAGATGTGCCGACAAGAGTCATCCTCTGGGTTCTGCAAATCTGTCATTTGGAGGAGAGAGATCGAAGAAGAAAACAGCCAAGCAGGCTGCAATCTGTGTCACACTGTTTTATAAGAAGACAGAAATTTAGTGTCGTGATTACTTTGTGCTAATTCAGTGTGGTTAGTCAATATTACCTCTTCCCCCCCCCCTTTTTTTTTTAATGTGAAAGATAATCAAACTTTGAAGTTATTTTACAGGAACCAGGTGCATCATCCGTTTCCTTGTGTTCTTCTGATTATTATTATTATGCAAGCCGTTTTAATCAGCTTTGAAAACTTTTATTTGACATTCAGAGGGCAGTATATATATTTTCTTCTTATTGTGAAGATTTAAATCCGACAAGCTGCTGAGTTCAAGACCGTAAACACCCTCCGAAGCAGCCTTTCTCAAAGTTTGAATCGAATGGCAAGCTGGTCCGGACACAGTCTGGTAATGAAAACGTAGATTATAAAATCACAGATTTGGACTTATTAAAAACATGGGACGTTGTAAAATTGGATGATTTGTGGATCTTTAATTGTAGCGTGAAAGAGCACTTAAAGAGAGTCTGTCTGCCTTTTTGTGTTTTGTGATCTGTTCCTTCCCAGGCTTAGTTCCTCCTTGGCCTGAAACTCATCTGATCACAGTGCAGCCCTCTACTGTAATGCCATTTATTACAGCAGTTTATGATCACAAAGCCGACTGTAGGCAACAAACTGCCGCTTTTTTGTGAAAAATTTTAATTAAAAATCAGTTTCAGTAGTTTAAACGTGTCAACCTGAGTCCCTGCTCTGAAAGTTAACTAGTGGAGCTCAATGCAGCCACATTTAACACTTGTTGCTCTTTAGCAGTGGAAATATCCCCGCTTTACTTTCACTTCCTTCCACTTGCATCTGCAACGAAGCATCTGAAAGTTTTCATAACCCATTTACCAAATACATTGTGGAGGATTTAAAATGGTTTATATCATACTCATGGAAGTTATTTAGATCTTTTCATTTAATTGCAGCATGCACTGTTTTCTGTTTTTTTTCTTGCTTAATGGTGAACATGAAGACATTTATAGACATGTTAGAAACTGATAAAAGCATTGGAAGAATAACGTTACATACACATTAGACTATTTTTATTTTCCTACTCTGGCTTTAAAAAAAAATAAATGCAACTGCCTACTTGAGCTTCAATTGTCGACATAATGCAAAATATGAAGATGTACTTGAATTTTCTCATTAGTGCTTTACCTGAAGGTGTTATTTCATTTTAATAGATATAACAGGTAATATTTGATCTTTTTTCTAGTATGTCTACTGTATATTCACTTGATAGTGATAATGGTTGATATTAGCCAGTAGGAAGCCCTGAGTCAGAGTCCCTGCGAAAGCCGATGTCATTCATAAAACCGGAGCAGCTCAGGTCAACAACTACGCTATCAGATTATCACATACGACATAATTATGGGGTAAAGTCCAAGAAAGTGTGGTTGTGTTGACAATTTTATTTGTATTACAGGAGAGGTGTAAACGTGCGTGCGTGTGGGCGTGTGTGTGTGTGTGTGTGTGTGTTTGTGTGTGTAAGAAGGAGCAATCGGACTGCATGATCGCCCTTCACCAGACGACCACAATGAGCTGCAGCGATGGCAGAAAGAATCTCTGCCTCTGTGTCTCAGACTGGGGGCCGGCCCAGCCTCCACGGAGCGCTCGGCCACTGCCGCATTGTGGGCCCGGGGCCTCATCTGAATGGCTCTTTAGTATTTTGTGTGAACAAGTCATCGCCATTTGCATTTGTTCCAGTCACAAAGGTTTAACAGGTCAATAGGGACTCTCTGGCAGAAAACTAACACGCTAGGGTAACTGTTTTCCTCCTCCCTCGCCGCGGTTGTCAGACGCCCAGCCAGCTCGTCCCGATAATATGTAACCCAAGCATGTGGCGTGTATACATCTTTTGCACGGGTGTGTGTGTGTGATTTGCGACAGCGGGTTGTAGGGTCAGAAAACAGAAGCCTTTACACTCTGAGCTGCTCTGAAAAGTTTAATTAACATGCAACTTATGGCAGCAGCTTGTCTGAGCAGCAGAGGGGGTTTGTTTTGTCTGCTAACCTCGCTTTCACACACCGACTGTAGAAGGTTAGCAGGTCTGATGGATGTCATTTCCTATAGCCTATAGCTTGTTGCGGAACAATAGGTGAGCATATGTGGGAGCTATTCGACCGGAATCACTCATTGTTTTAAAGTTTATTACTTCACTTGGACGCTTTTGCTAACAATCCACCTGTTTCTAAGGAGAAACATTCACCAACTTTTGTTTTTACCGTCGTAAATCTGCCAAGCAAGAGGGCGACTCAGGAATAATTACTTTAAAAAAATGGATGATAATTATTTCTGATGAGTGTAATTAGTGACGTAAATCTGAGTGAAGTTGTGAATTTCAAATACAGAGCTGGGTTTCTGCTGGGTGCAGAGGTGCTTTCTAGGAACGTGCCAATTCTCTGTGATAACCTTGATTTAAAAATACCACATTTCCTCCGTGTCACGGTGTATGCACATTAAACATCTCTGTTGCATGATCTAATTACTTTTCTACATAACAGAAAAGCAGCAACAATCGATTGTTATTGTTATAATATTTTAGCAAATTGATTCTAACATACAAACGTAAAGCAGAAAATAATAAGCGCCCGCTACATTTAATTGTAGTTTTCAAGTAAGCATGTTTATTGCGAACCTTTTGCTCTCCTGTTCCTTATGGAGAAACCAGTTAACCAGTTCGGCTATGAACTGGTTAACTGGTCGGCCCAGGTAGCCATTCTGCTGCTGGTTGCCGGGCAGAATGTAGATTCAAAATAGTTTTACCTTTTAAAGAGAGATGGGTGATGTGCCTCAAGTTTCGTCATCGTGGCTGACCATGTTTTCTGAAATCAAAAATATTTCCAAATGGCCTAAGTATAGATCTTGTAAGCAAGGATAGAGTGAAGCAGGCTCCTTGCAGCTAGCTGACCGGCAGTGTGCAGCAACAGGTGGGGGAGAGCTGACGCTGCTCTTCTATATTCTATAAATAAAATATTTCAATGCAGTCTTATTTGTTTGTCTTGTTAAAGAACAAAGGGTTTGTTTTTTTTTTCCTTTTAGGGATCTGATCAGCAGTATACAGCAACAGGTGGGGGAGGGAGACAGGGTTGTATATTTTCGAAACAGGGACCTGGATTTAGATTTGCCCAAAATGTCACAATAGTAGCTTTTTTTGTTGTTGTTTTTTGTACAAGCAAATTTGATTTAGGGAGTTTCACACTATAAAGTGTACTTCAAGTATGTTTATTGCTTAAAACAGAGGAACCAATAGGGAAGGAGCTCTTCTCTGTTTTAAATATGAACTTAATGGATTTTTAATGAGTCTGCCCCCGGTGGTAACCCGTTTAAACATTGTGCACACTTGCATATTCAGCACAAGGAGCCACCTTCAGTGACTTGACTCTCATAATGTAAATATCGCAGCAGTTGTGGACGTACACCGTTAATAGCAGGGGAGAAAATGCCATATTTGTTGATCACACGGCTTCCAGGCTGCCTGTTTTAACAAGCGTTGGATGCCGTTTCCCAGAGCACTGACTTACATCATGTCAGTGTTTGAGTCCCGCTTACAAACCCTTCTGTCCTGCTGATCCCAGCCTGCCCGGCTGCACCTCTCTGCTCTCTGCCGTATCTTGTTTTGCCTGTTTGTGTTGCTCCATGCGACCCACCACTTGGACCTCGCTTCCATTATCTTTTCAACAAACCCCTCCTCTCTTACTTCTCTTGCCTCCAGGGTCTGGGGCAGAAGAAAGGCAAAGCCAAAGCCCAGCGTCAGGTGCTTCAAGCTGCTAGCTAGGCTTGCAGCCAGGCCCCACAGATCCAGAGATCCAGACCTGGCAGCTCCCAGGCTGCGACGTGTGAAACGCCGCACACAAAGGGGCTCGCTCTATCTGTATGCACCCTACATAGGGAGGCTTTTGTTGCAGCCAACAGGCACATGACTGCTAGCATCTTAACCCCTGCGAGGCAGCGTCAGTGCTCCCTTCTCACTGGACCGTACAGTGGAGAGGAAACGACAATGAGTCAGAGCGGCGACGATAAAACGACGCTTTATTTCAGCAGAGAGACTCGATTTTAGTGGCGATTCATGGGTTCAGTTTTTCTTTGTTTGAAGAAATGATATCTTAGTTGACTTTATTAAGCTTGTAAATAATATGATCTTTACCTGGTTCTGAAAGAATGACATTTAGCCGTTGCTGAAATGCCAAAAATATCTTATTACCATGTTTTTTTACAGTAAAATTCTCATTATTCTTAAGAAACACATAAAAAAATATCCCAAAGGACCATTCTAAATAAAGTTTAATCAGTTTGTCTCAAGTACAACTCGCATATAAAAAACATTGAAGTACACTCTGTCTTGAACACCCTAACTCCCAAAAAGTTTTTAATTTGGAACATAGAGGAACATATTACTCAGTTAAAGTGAAATTTTGCTATGTAAAATCTAGTATATAGAGCTGAATGTGAAGAGACGTACCTAATTTTCCGTTCTTAACATTATTCAAAATTTATTATCATATCACCCACTTCAAAATAACTGTAATCTATACAAGAACACATACGTTCTGCACGCTGTCGTTTATTAAACAAAAATGGTGCCAAAATGTAAGAAATCACTAATAAATGTTCAACATATTTAAAGTCCTTATCATTTTCTATTTATTAGTTTTAACTTAAACATCATATGTTTGTGTGATATGTTTCTGAATATGTTTCTAAACTATTCAAATACAAACATTAATGCAAATCTTTGATAGGAAGAAATAAATTGCTTTACACTGTTAGAAGGCTCCTGTACTGTAAAGAAACATGCCTTTTAAAATGCATTTATGTATGTTAGGACATAACCTGATATTTTATCATGAAACTCTTAACAGGAGTAGAACTGAATGCTTTATTGTTATCATTATTATTATTATTATTATTATTATTATATATAGTGTGCAGTGAAATTAAAGTGCCCCTCTGCTTGTGCTTCCTAAAGATACTGCATGTATTATTTCATAATAAGCTGAACAAGAAAGCAGACATTAGTGAGGAGGTAATAAATAACGTTTAAAAGTAGCAATAAGTAAAAGTTAATGAGATATGATTGTTGAATGTCCAGAGTTGCCAATCTTTTACATAGATGGCTGGCATTAACTAAACAGTTTTACTGGAACAACAATTTATACAGGAAGATGTTAAAGAGTTAAATTAGTGACAAGAAGAAAACCATTTAGATTAATAGAAGAAGAGTCACTACTCAAAAGAACAGTGGTAGTATTTGTAACATTACAAATGGGATGGAATATTTAGCACATATAGTTGAATTTACATGATTTTCAGACACTTTATTAACACAACATGCAAGTTATTTATGGAAAGTTTCAGTTCTACATGTGAAGAAAGATGCATATGATAAACTTAGGTTTCTAAATCCCTATAAAGGTCCAGAGTGTGTTTAAAAATTGAAATTAGAGACTCGGATTGAATAAAATATATCCACAGATAAAATGTTTCTATCCACACGTGATTATTTTTTTTCTTTCAATATCATACCAATGTCCGGTAGAGATAATTATGATTTTTCTGTATCTTTAGAAAAATGTTCTTATTAAAATCCAGGTTAAAAAACTAAAATTTATTAAATGAGTCTGTGGTTAAATTAGTACGCAGGTTTGGTAAATTGCAAATAGCTCATTTTTGAATTTCTCATTTTTAAAGATTGTAGGGTGCTTCATCGTTATGTCTGTGTGTGTGTGTGTGTGTGTGTGTGTGTGACAGATATATATATATAATATTCTCTTATTGTGCTCAATAAGAGAAACAAACTAAACTCCTAAATCCTTATGTGACTAAACATGATTTTCAGAAATTAACATGCTGCGTTTCAGTTTAAAGATAGTGTCTTATATTTATTTTTTATGGGGACAGCGTGATGTAAATCACGTTAGAGCCAGTCGAAGCCGCCTTCACAGCTCCACCGCCACCTCCTTCCTCCCTCGTACGAACCACGGTGCGTCCAGGCCGAGGTGGGCGTGGCCGGGGCCCCAAACCTTCCAATTCGGGCCGAGCCAGGTGACTCGGGGCCCGTCCAGGCTGCGGTTGCTCTGTGACGTGGCACTGAACCCCAACCAACAGCAGGTCCGAGCATTTTAAAAGGTGGCACCACTCGGCGAGAGTGCCAGGCAGCCGCAGAACGCTGGAGAGCCTGATGCTCGAAAAGAGCTGCTAAAATAATCATTTATTAATGTGGGATGGAGCATAAAACGAGAGCAGCAAGTAGCTGCAAGACAGGAGGGGAGGAGATGCTTTTAGTGTGTTGGAAGGAGGAGATGAGGGGTAAGTTAGACGTGGAAGGTTTAAAAAAAAATCCTATTTTAATTTCTGTGAAGCTTTTTTGCAATTTACATGTTTAGATATCACAAATTATACTATCCTTGAAAAATATCAAATATAAAAAGGTCTTAAAGGCTTTAAAGTGCTTTAGTGTTTTTTGTTGGAAGTGTAACTTTGCAATATTAACAAAATAATTACAGACTACATCAAAGAGATAGATATCATCCTAATAAATGTTTTAGGATGAGCTGTATAGTCTGTGCATAATTAGAGACACTTTTTCATATTAAAGTTGAAAAAGAAGCTGAAAGTAGGACAGCAGTTTTCCTCAAATCACTTCCCCTTATTTGGTTTCAGAGGAGCTGCAGTATAAAGAGGCACCTTGGCTGTCAAATTTCTTCTTCCTTTGGATTTATATTCTGCTTGGCAGCTTTAAAAAGCTGTTTAGGACGCCTCGTCGTCCGCAGCCAGCGACCGGTCCAGTTCGCCTCTCCTCTTTTCCAACCTTTGCTCTGCTGTGCTGCAGAGCAGGCTCCCCTCCGCACAGACGAGCTCGGTTTTCTGAGGTGAGTGGATTAATGATTGTCAGCAAAACACGTCGAAATCAAAGTTAACGCTCAGCGCCGCTGATAAGGGTCATGTGTTTGCGCAGAACACGTGAAAAAGATTCTATCTGGCAGATTTATGCCACCTTGTCTAATTAAGGGCTCACTTGGTTTTATCTTCTTGTTCGATTGCAAAAGTAAAACTTATTTTTCCCTGGCAAATCCATAGACTGTTTAGAAACAAACTAAATATTTGTATTTGTGATGTTGAATAATTAGAAAAATATCTGCTTACAGTTTGACTTGTAAACGTTTTTCTAAATCTCTTATTGGTAGGTTTTTATGGTTTCACGTCAAACTATCTGAGGTGTTTTTGAAAAATAAAACTGGCACATTGTACAATTCATTTTACATATTTGAAAAGAAAAATCCAATGTGGGTAAAATAACCAAAATGATAAAGTTAATAAAATACACTTGTCTACATATTTTTAATCCTAAAATATATATTCCTTAAGAAAAAATGCCCAGTATTATTCGTTTTTCAGATTTTTCAAGTTTAATGAATTGTTTTTGATTTGGTAAAAAAAAAAAAATGCGTTTACTAAAGAATTCAGTAAATGCATGCCATTTATTAAACAATTATAGTCATGTTTGATTTCTAATTTAATTTTCTGCCTTCAGCATAATAAAAAAGAAAACACACACTAAAAACATTAAGAGGGAAAGAGTTGCTCTTTTTATTCTAATTGGTTTTCCTTAAGTTTACTAACTTATTTAAAATGGCTGTTTTTTAAAATAAATATATACATTTTATGCAAGTCTGTTAGCTTGAGTGAGTTTATAGTTTAACTTTATTTCTGGTTGTTGAAATTTACAATGTAGATTTCCATCCGAGTCTTTCACACACGTAGGTAGATGTCAGCCTTTTTTCTGTGTGTATTTTGTTTTAATATAATCAACGCTCGCAAAGTCGTGACTGGTTTAAGAAAAATTGCAATTCAGGGTCTGCATAATCATATTACAGAAAAAAAAACAACCTTAGGAACATTTTTAAAAGATTTTCAGCTTTTGTTTTCTGTTCGAACTTTGAGAGATAAAAGGGGAAAAGTACAGCAGAGCTCTGACTTCAGGGTTAACCTGGTGGCCTTCATGTTAGAAAGAAGCTCTGTGTGTTTCTGTTGTGGACTTTAAGAAAAAGTAAGAAATGTAAAGATGTCTCTTTTTAATAGCAGTCGAGCACGTTATTAGTAGCATTGTCCAGATAGCTGTGTCCACCATCTTGTCTCCTCCTGTCCTCCATTTTGTGAGTTTTTATTTTTTTTATTTCTCCATCCACTCTTGCTCTGCTGTATCAAAAGTACACCAAGTCGTTCCTGCCTCCTCTTGTAAATGGGAGGAAAAAATCTAGTCGAAAGCTTTGCAGCATTTCTATTTTCTTTCTTTAAAAAAAAAAAAAAAAATTCTCTGGATTTCATTTTAATCCATCACAAATTTGTGTCCTAAAATTCTTTTATTTGGGGCTGAACTCGACCCTCCCAAGCAGGAGTCTGTAAAAGGAAGGCAGCGTCCTCTTCAACAGGGTGCTTATCTCCTAAAAACAATTTGTTCAAGCAATCAGCAGCACTCAAGCTAGACTGAGGTTTTACACCTCAGCAGCGTGAGCCGCTTTGACCTATGGCCCCATAATGGCCACCAGGGGTCACGGAGGTTAATAGAGACTGATGTATGAGGCCCCAGAGTGACATCCCAGAGGAGATGGCCCCTTAATCCTTATTAGGCCTCCATGTTAGTGATCCTTACCTTTCAAAGCAAACAGCACGCGCTCTTTGCCGCGGGGCCCCGGCCTGCCCCTGGCGTTACACTTCTGACCTCGGGGTCGTGCCCTTTTGTTCAGAACCCTTCAGAGGATGACCTTTAGGGTCAGGTCTGTAATAGAGAAGTTGTCAAGGCACGTGCTGCCGAGGGGCCCCCACGGCGGACCACCTCACAGAGGGAGTCGGGCCGCAGCGCTAGTCGCTGACAGACAGCAGGAAGTGTGTGTGTGTGTGTGTGTCTGACAGACAGACTGTTAATGTATAGATAGTCGTAACCTGTAGGTTTAATATGCAACATGGGAAGTTCAGGAGAGTGTTAACAATGCAGGATCAGATCAGTGTTTGAAATGCTGTATGTCTGTACCAACACTCCCACGTGGTTCTGCTCACTTCACAGCTTTCAGTACTTATCTACTCGAAAACATTTAGATAAAAAAGTTACAAGATTCTCACATGATGATAACCTGGAGTCAAAAAAGTAAATGTTTGTTATTAAAATACAAAAAAAAAAAAAATGCAGAACAGGACAAATAAGAACACTCTGCCTCTTTTGGCTGGATGTCTACTTTGGATTTTTTAACTAAAACGCAAATTTACCCCTCATGTCCAGTTAGCACTGTGATGACTCTTTGTTTGCTTTTGCATCTTTTATTTAATAAATTACACAAAACACATAAAAAATCAGTAAACACTCTTAAAAATAAAAAGTTTCTCTTTATTTATCCATAGTTCTAGAAAAAAGAAGAAGCAGGACTTAAACATAAAAGCCATAAATATCTCTGATTGATTATTCTTCTTACCTTCTGTGTTTAAAAAAAAAAAAAGAGCAAAGAAAATATCTTGAGCACTAAATTTAATAATAGCTTTTATGTGTTTGTTTGGCAGAATATTGCTCCCTTTGCTTCAAACTTCCCCTCATAAATCCTGAATAAGAGTGACTGCTGGCATAAATATTTCTAATTATAAATATTTCCGACTATTCAAAAAAAAAATTACAAACAATTTAGCTTTCTTGCTAGCAGGAGAAATGCATAAAAGCCTTCTTTCAGCCAGCTGACGAGCAGTGTGCAGCAACAGATGGGAGCGGAGCAGCTCTGCTGCACATGATGATTCAAGCAGTCGGAGAAAACCTAGTTCGTTCGCTCCAACGCTTTTATTTATTATTTTTTTGCAATCCCGTTAATGGAAATCAGTTTAAACTGTAAGATGAAAACCTTAAAACAATGACAGCATTAACTGATCCATATCCAGTTAAAGAAAACTAAAATTTTTTCCTTTTTAGGGAAAAGCGATAGATTAGTTGAAAACTTTCTCCTCCGTTACTTTGTCATAATTAGCGTCTGTGATTCGTACCTTTATGTTTAATACCCACAAAGTCCCGATCTGCTTTCCCTGCTGCAGCGAGCGGTTCTGTATGTTGGCTGGTATCGTCTGCGGCTGTGGATTTGTGGGATGACTCATAAAGAAGTGACAACACGGGGGGTCCGACGGGACCTCTGAGTTAACGGTTTCTCTGTATTAGTTCAGGAGGGAGTTAATTTTGACTGCTGTGTTGCCACTGTGCAACTTCAGTTGTGCAACACCGACAGGCTGTGGTAGGTCGGTTTTTGCAAAGTTGTCTTTTCAGATCCCCCTTTTGTTTACTTTAATTCTCGCAGATCCAAGGGACTGTTGAAGCCTAAAACTGCTTGTCTCGTCTGTCCTCGCCTCCTTTAAATGTGCAAGCAACTTACACGCTTATCAAATCTTAATAATGCAGCGAGCTGTTAGGAAATCTATGCTAACACTGAGCGCAGATTGCTCTAACTTAGAGTAGGGGGACGGGGGGAAAAAAAGTTGTTGCAGACTCATAGAGATGTCATAAATGAGGGTTGTTAATATTGGAGTTTCATCAATGGCAGCATTACGCGGGCCGCTCCTGCAGGGGCGAGGCCGCCGCTGAGGGCTTCAGTGTCAGAAGTTGGCAGCCGAGCCAAAACCAGAGCTGTATCCTCGAATGAACCCGGAGCAACAGGCTCTGCCAAGTTTTTTGAATTCCTGCCACATGTCAGATGGTAAACAAGTAACTAGCAGAAACAGCGTCTGAGACAGAGCACAAGGAGCTCAGGGAGAGCTCTACGGATCACAGATGAGGCTCGCGTTTGTCTCGAACGATTGTTCGATTTATATTCAGGACGCAGTTGTAGTGGCGTTTTCGCGCGCGCAGAGATTCCCATTGGTTCCCCAGACGTGGCGAGATGTGACGTCACAGGGGGTTCGGGACCCGACGACTATTTGGTTGCACGACCCATTTTTCTTCTCAACAAGGGACACAAGTGTGTTTATGTTCCCCCAAAAATGAGCAGTGAAGCGATCCGTTTCCCCGTGTGGAACCCCGGTTCTAATCCTTGTCCCACTTAGTTTTTCGGCATTGTTCGTCGTTCGATATGTTGAGATTTATCTGCAGAAGGCTGTAAAGAGAAGACTTTCCCTCTCTCCCAGCCACACATGCAGCTACGTAACATAACGTCTTTTTTCTTTCAGCCTCCAAGACCTAGCAGCCATATTAGCTTGCTCTCCTGTTCTTCGTCTTCCATCGAGAACGTGCAAATTAAACCCCTCACTTTTCTGTCCAAACTTCCCCCACTGATCGATTCGTGTTGTACTGAGACTCAAGGCACTGAGGGCAGATTTAACTCAAAACTGCCTTAGTTTTGCTCAGAGATGTGAGATCTCAGTCAGTTTCCCCCTCTCTTTAGTAGAGCTGCTACTTCAGGGAGAGCAGAGAGAGGTTGTGGTGGTGAGAGGTGGGGAGGGGAGGAAATGTGCCTGTGTGGAGTTCTGGTTTCTTTTGGGAAAGAGATGACTGCAGGGGAGGGGAATTGCTTCCAAAAGAGAGGAAGTTGTCTTTTTTTTTTTTTTTTTTCTTGTGCCATGGGGGAATCTGTTGCAGATACGGTGGCATTACAGCGTTTTGGACACATAAGTTTTCCAAAGAGGCGGTGGAGTGAGAGGGGGAGGAGGGCAGCAGACTGGCATGAGTAACCTTCAGCATGCTGATGCAGAGGTGAGACAGGAAGAAGGGAGGGTTGGTATCCAGTGCTAAAAGAACTGAAAAAAGATTATCCCCGCCACTCAGAGCAGAGCTGTTTGTTGGTTCGTGACAGAGCAGACTAGAAATGGTGGGAGACAGTCAAGCTGGACGCTTGCAGGACGACATTTTGTAGCTAGCTTACAGCCGGACTGTTCGCAGCGAGGCGAAGGGCTTGTCCAGACGCGGCACATGCCGGGCACGTTAATATTGAAGTGTTTTTATTGCATGGCGTGGCGCGGTCACACCCAGACGCTTATCTGCCTTTGACCGCATGCCAGATCAGTCAGAGCAGCTCATTAATGTGTCTGTGATCAAGGAGAAAGACAGTAGAGCCGTCATAGCTCACGTGCTTTCTGGCCTCAATAACCCCAACGCCACTGCTTCCTCCCTGGAAAGTTTTACTGATAAAGGAAGTATTCCGGTCAAAGATGAATCCTTGAATCATTTGAAAGTTTTCTGTGACTGTCCTCCTGAAGGAGAGGAGCTCCTGACACCTCCCACCCCCTCCAGCCCCCTCCCTGCCTTGCCTCGTGGACACTACGTCGCCGGACTCGGTGATGAAAACGCGTAGCTCCCACACTTCCCCTGTTTCATCATCAGCTGAGCTCCTCGTCCTCCACTCACAGCGCTCGTCTCCCTCCCTCTCCGGGTTCCCGCCCCTCTTGGCTCCCGCTTCGGTTTCTATCCATCGCTCCTCGCCTCCTCCTCCTCTTCTTCTCTCCCTGGGTCCCGGCCACATGCAAGAGGCTAGACTAGGACACTGCAGCTCTGGAAAAAAAAAAAGAGAGAGGGGAAAAACGCTCTGTTGCTATTTCTACAGGCGGGTCCCACCCCTTTAGCTACCCTGTGCCAAAAGAGGGAGGGATTCTTCTCTACTCTCAGTCCTGGGATTTTAACCCTCTGTCTGCTCTCACTCCGTCTTTCTGCAAGATCTCTTCCTCGCTCTCGTGCAACAAGTGGCTTTGCTTTGCTGCTTTCTTCTTCATTTCTGTTGGTGGGGACGTCTCCGGCTGATTTGTCGGTAACTGGACTTGAAAGACTCTGCATTTGCTTCATTCCCTTTTGACCACGTGCTTCTCCACTGCTGTTCCTCACAAGTCCTTCCCCTCTGAAGCTGAGGGCGCGCGTTCGACCGTTGTTGGACTGGCCTCGGGGATCGTGTTTCCTGAACATTTACCTTGAATTCTCCTCCTTTATTTTCCCATGCTCTTATCTGCTGTGCCCTCCACCTTCCATCTGTGGACATCGTTCCCTCTCTTTGGCTTCTCTGCCCCACCCTCCTTTCTCTCTCTCTCTTTTTCTCTCTCTCTGTCACGGGCAGTCTTGAGTTAAAGGGTAGCAGGAGGGTGGAGCAGCGGCCAGGCTTTTTCTAGGACAGGTGCCAGTTTCTAACAAAAGACTGAAAAAAGGGATAGATTTAAGCCAGGAGGACAGAAATGGCATGCATCAAGGGCTTATCTGCACTAATAGCGTGCGTATGCATGACTACACTCCCCTGTTGCAATTATTTTCCATTGCAAGAGTGTTAAGTAGTAGAGATGTCGAATTCTCTTGCTCCCGTGAAGGCATTTGAGTTTTGAGCTGGGATAAGAGGAGGGGCAGGCAGCGGCAGAGAGGGAAGAGGTGGAGCTGAGCTCTTCTCTTTTTTTTTTTTCCCCTGCATTATTCATGTGCCCGGGCCCGGTACTGCGATCTGACTGGCTGCCTGGCATAGCATTCATCCAACATTCAGCAGCTCTGTTTGCTAACATTCCTCATTCAAAGCTCGGTTAGCTGCCAGACGGGAGGAGCACGCGACTCCGTAGGAAACCCACATGGCCTCCCCCTTATTGTGGCGGGCCCAGAATCGGAGGCGAAGGGACGGAGAGCGGCAGCATGAGCTGGTTTGTAGATATCAGACAGTCAGCCGAGGTTGGGGAGGGATTTTCTCAAAGCGTATCGACCGTTTTGGCGATTGCAGGGGTGAAATCTCTGGCAGAGGGGGAAAGGCTGGCGTATGAAAAAGGCGTTGGGCGCAGACGGAGGAGGCTGATACTTTCCGGGACGCTGAATGGGTCTCAACGTTGGCGTGCCCGCCTACTCCTTGCAGCGAGTGCAGAGCTGTGTGACTGAAGCTGAAGCTCCCTGTCTCTGCTCCTCTCTACAGGAAGGAGATGTGGGCATACCGTGTGCTGCCGTGGACGTTTTCCATCGCAATAAGTCCGCAGAGAACCCGACGGTTTATCCTGGACGGCCGATTCCAGTCGCTCCGAAGCAGGTAAGTCAGACGGCGTGCGGTACAGGTCGTGTGAGCATGTGTACTAGGTTTTCTTTTTGCAAACCAAACGTCGGGAGCTCCATCGTCATGTTCGCTTCTTTCCACAATGTCCGGCCGCACAACTATCCAAGTTGAATGAGGCAGAATGTGGTGTTTCTTCAAACCGCCTTAATCTCGTTGTATTTTCTTTTCGTCTGGAATCTGGTTTTGCTTCAGATGTGTTTGTGGTTGAGTGAGAAGTCTTCATGGAGGGGAGCAGGCAGGGAACCGGTGCTGTAATGTAAGGCTGAGGGCCAGACGAGGCCCTGCAACACAAGGCCAAGCTCCACCACAATGCACTGCTCCTCCATACGTCCCTCTCCTTCTTGCTCAATCCCGTGATCGTCGAGTAGAAAGCTTTTAAGGTGTCATTAAACCCTCGTTTCCCTCAATATCCACTCATTTGATACTCATAATAGTCAGGTACATGTTTGGAAAATGGGTCACCGCTGACACATGGCTCCCTGCAGTTTTAATAAAGCCAGAACAAAACTATTAGTGGTACCGCTTAGCATGCAATTTTTTTTAATACAGCCAATTGTATAACTTTTTAAAAATTTTTTATAATTTCTTTTAAATGGGCGTCGAGAAATCATTCCTTTCTTGTTCCTTTTGGACTCTAATAAAGTGACTCAACTTTGGCTGAAGCCTAGTAGGTATAGCTTGACCAAATCCAGAGAAGTCGGAACCCCCTTCGTCAAAGAAGAATATTCGCTGTAATTTTTTAGAGTCGTGTGAGATTTTACTCGCAATTCAATAACCCGAATCGCGTCACATCCCCTCATCAACACGATGAAGCGTAACGTCTATTAATCAGAGCCGGTAAATCAGGTTTTTAGCCTTCGCTAATTGAAAAATGTGTGTGTTTGTTTTTTAATCCGCATCGATATCGCTCCAGAGTCGACCATGACCAAACGACAGAGGAGTGGAGGGAGCGTGAGTCATCCCAGATACCTCCAGTCTCCTTCCCACCTACATCCCACGTTTGACAGGCCCTATTCATCTGCCACTCTCGCCCTACAGGGCCCAACACAGGCTACTTCATCACTGTCACCCTCACAAGAGCCCCCCAATATGGCTCCCTTATTTAGTGGCTCCAAAGCTCTTTCCGCGAGCCTCGCTGGGGTGAAATTAGGAGGTAAATCAACGATGTTTGGACAGGGAGAACGTCATTGTTGCAGTCCAACGGACCCTCAAGGAACAGCAGTAATATTCAATATAGCATGTTGTTGTCTTTTCCATTTCCTTTTTCGCGTTACCCTGCGTTGAAATGCACTGAAGTACACAGTCTGAACGCGTTTAATTTACTTTTTTGACTCGAAAACAGCGTACGGTTTCAGAAACGTGCAGGAAATGACTAAATATTTCCCGCAGAACAAAACACCGGGCATGTCTCGAATAGAAATACTAGCAATTTTCATCCTGACCTTATATTTATCATGAATAGCAAACAAAATCTGGTTTATTTCTTCTGACTATTGCAGAACATTTTATCTGGATTAAAAGAAAAATAAAGAAGAAATTATCTGAGAAATTATTTCTGTGAATTAAATTCAATATGTATTATACACATGATTTAATAATTAAAAAAAACACAACCCACCCCTACAAAAACCTCCAAGTTACACCAGACATACAAGATCAAGTTTTTCACACACACACACGCCCCCGCACACACACACACACACACACACCCCAACACCCAGACACATTTGATGCTATGTACCCCACAATGAACCGAGCCTCCTCAAATGAATGGGGTTCCCACGCCTCTCCTAAGGAGTGCAGGGCACAGCCTCCTCCTTTGAGCATTCACACGCATACACACCCACAGTACACGCACTATAAAGGGCCTCACAGTCTTTCATAAGCAAGCACACACAGGTGCATGTGAGTATGATGTAGTGGCACACACATGTAGTTAAACGGCACGTTGCTGTAAGCGCTGATTTGTTATTCTGAACACGTCATGCGGCGATAAAGGTTCGGTTTTTGCAACAAAGTCAGACAGGAGGATCTTTGTTGCAGTTTGGCTCCAAAATGCAAAATCTTTTAATTTGTAATGGGGAGAAACAGGAGCTAATGAGGAGTGAGATGCATTTAGGGTGCGTTTACTTCCACTGAAACATCAGTTCAGTTTATTTGTACAGTGATTTTCTGTCGACTGATGTCGTCTAAAGACAAACAGGTCGGAATCGGTCAAGGTAATAAACTCCAGACATATAGACAGATTCAAATTAAATTCAAGCCATGTGCTTTTTATATATATATATATATATATCTGTCTGTATGTCAGATATATATAGTATATATATATACTATATATAGATAGCATATATATTATATAGTATAATATATAAACTATATTTGTATAGTATATATATATATATATATACTAATGTATATATATTAGTGTATATATATTAGTGTGTGTATGTATATATATGTTTCCTTCTCCATCGAAATAAATTTCTAATGGTTGTGTATTTTTATTTTACATCATATAATGTAAAATCAAATCTAAATATAGTAATAAAGCAATTTTTATGCGATTTTATATTTTAAAAGATGTTTTAAATAGTAATGCTTGTGTGTGTCTGCGTGTGTGTGTGTGAAAGAGAGAGATAGAGAGAGCGATACAGATTTATGTGTATATTTAATTATTTTCTGACACAATATATAAAACTAAAAATGTATGAAAAAGGCCTTTATTATCAATGCCTGCTGCTTTTTTAAATCTATTTTTAAGTCACATTTATTATTGCTGACATTTTTTAAAAAACAAACCACATCCTAGAAAATAAGTTTAAAAACTTTTTTTGTTGTTGTTTTTAAGTAGTCAGGATTTAAACTCATTCTGCTGCTACAGAGGACATTTTCTGGAGTGAAACATAATTATAAGACTCCTTAACACTGGCCAGTGCACAGTGCAGTAATAAAGCCTTCCAGTCTAAATTCAGCTGCATCATGCTGATCTCTGTAACATATGTACCATCAGCACTAATGGCTCACTCAAGTAGCTGTTTGGCAGCTTTACGATCTGACGACTACCTACACACCTTGCTGTGTGTGTGTGTGTGTGTGTGTGTGATCATATTAATGTGTTTTTGCATAAATGCTTCGAAAGACCACTGTTTATTACTGTGTGTGTGTGTGTAGACTGTGTATTTATTTCTACTCTTCTCTTTAATTCACAGGCTCATTATTTAGGGGTTACTCAATTTTCTCTGGCTGGAAGTCAAAATTGAGGTTAGTTGAACGTATTTTTCTAAAAAGTTATTGCTTTTTTAAAGCTGGCAGCTTAGTCGTCACATTCATTTTTATGTGTGTGTGTGTGTGTGTGTGTGTGTGTGTGTGTGTGTTGCTGAATTGTCAGATTCCTGATAGCCTCTTGGCTTCACTGAAGTTTGCAAATTTGCATTATTTAGTTTTTTTGCTCAGAGCTGCCTACAGGCATACAAAAACAGCTTCCAGTTTGCCTTTAATTTGCTGAACAAAGTCGCTCGCGGCGCACAACACCGAGCAACTCGTCAAAGTCGGCATGTATTGGTAAGCATGTGCAGCAGCGTCAAGATAATCTCCTGCAGGGAAATTAGTCGTGGGGGAAGAAAGGGGGAAAGAAAAGCCTTCAGCCTAAAGGTCAAATGAAGATTAGAGGGAAACTGTACACGAGTGCACGCTGGCCTGCACCCCGGAACTGCACAAAGGCCTCATTGTGAGCGAGCGAGCGCCGCTGCTGCTCTGCACAGACTCCCTTTTACATTCTTGGGGAGACATGACACCTGTTGGCGGTTTGGGTCAACTGCACGCAGAGCGATCGAAAAGCCTTTATGATGCTCAAAACTTTTAAGCTTTTAACGACCTTGTGACAATTTCATTCAGTCAACCCCACTAACAACTTTGGCTCCAAAGGGTTTGTTTTTCATTTTAATTCCCCGGGTGCCACTGTGTTGTTTTTAAGTGTGCATTTACAAAAACAACAGTTCTATTGGAAAAACAGAACTGAGCAGAGAAAATGTTCTTCTTTATTGCATTTTTTAAAAACAAACAAGTTGAACTCATTACATTATTTATTCTTGAAGTGGCACGTTATCTTCTGGCAGGTTTTCTTTATTATTTTTGTCAACTCTATAACACCTGCAAGAGTGTTACAAACGTTCATTGATAAAATATGATATATATGATAAAAGGAAATACTAGATTATTCTAACTATGTCCCTAACACATACCTGATGTTATCACTCAAGCATTAAAACGTATGCGATTGGGCGATGCGTTTATGGACTGAATATTGTTGGAGACTTTAGATTCTTTGAATTCAAAGAGGGAAAAAAAATAGTTTCCTAGAATTTGAACTGCTGATCAGCAATTAGAGCAGATCAAGGAGAAATTGGCAGATTATAATCTGACCGACTAAAAGGTTTATCTCCAGTTTTAACATTATTGTCAACAAAGGTAAATTTTACTGCCTTTTCATCTCTAGATAACTTTACAAACTTCCTTAAAGAATCTCTGAGCATTAAAAGGGAGCGAATCTGAGTTGGTATAAATACTAAGAAGTGAAAGGCCTTTTTCACTGGAAGTGGAAAAGGCCTTTAGCACAGTTTTTTCTGGATTTTTTTTTTTTTTTTTTTTTGTAATTGTGTGCCCTCTAGTAGAGTGACAAATCAGAAACCAACTTTGGCCTCATGTTGTTTCTATTTTGCAGAGAAAAAAAATCCCCGCTACTATGCGAACCCTTTCAACCCACATCATTTTTATGCAGATGTGCAAAATGTTTTTCTTTTTTTTTTTTGTTTTGTTTTTTAAACTTCCTAATCATTCACATAATAAGTGGACTATAGCTTTTTGGGAGGAAGTATATATTTAAAACAGTAACTCAAAGTTACAGTTTTCAGTAGGATTTTTGCGTTTTACAAGAAAAACTAAAAATGGCATATTTCTAAGATTTTAATTTCTTTTTTTCTTAATTTTCTTTTTTCTCCTTCGATCTTTCGGCGTTTGTATTATCGGATAAAAAATGGTTCCGCGCTTCAGCATCCGAGCTCAGCAGCGAAGCGCTCGGGTCAGCCGTACACCTCACAGGCTCGGATGTTAAGTGGCTCCTTCAGGGGATTTGGGTGGCATTTATGGGATAACTGAACCTGCTATAAAACAGCCGCAACCTGGTGCATGCGTGTGCGTGAGAGAGGAGTTAATGCAGTGAGTCACTTTTATAAGTTCGACCCTGCCTCAGTCTCCTGTCGCTCGCCAACTCGAAGAGGGAAACCGCAGCGGAGCCACAGCCTCAGAGGCCTTTCTCACTCAGGAAACTCCCTGAAACCACCACAACCTGTCAGTGTGACCTCTCATGCACATTTACGCCCATCTGCTCCATCAATCCCTGCAATATAGACAAACACGGCCAAACAAACTGCTTTTGAGTATTTTCCCACAGAATCCCCCCCCCCCCCCCTTGCAAACTACAGCTAGTCACCAACACAATTTTCATTTCTTTTTATAAAATTCATACTCGGATTGTTCACGTGCACGAGCGTGGAAACATCCGAACCCTTGGACTCACCTCGGCGTGTGCAGGCGGCCACGTTGGCGCTCCCGCGTCAGATAGGAAGCGAAAGCCTGGAATCGAGCCGACAGCAGCTCACTCTCCCCTCTCGTTTGTCAGCTTCAGGTTGAGGAAACCAGAGACGAGGTGAGCTGATGGAGCGCTCAGACCTGACACTGTGGAGGGGAAGTGACCCGAAAAACTCCAAGTGACGTGCAGGAAGTAGACAGCTGTGTCAAATCACACTTTTGACTCCGGGAGGAAAAAAAGGGAAAACATCTTCACATTAACCAGTTCAAGCATGGAAGAAACACTGCTGATACAATCAGACTAATGAGGGGGGGAAAAAACACTTGAACAACTTTGGAAATATAATTGTTCTTGTTTATACTGTGTTGATATGGACTCTGGGTTCAAAATATTAGATGGGTAATAATAAATTAAGTGAACTTAAGTGAAAGTAGGAAATTCAATCTAACAATCTGATAACTTTGAGGATTTCAGCGTATTTACTTAAAATATAACAAAAATACATAAGCTTTGGTAGGAATAAAATGAAAACATTACTCCAATTGCTGGGAAAATAATAAAGTTTATTGATTATTAAAGTTATAACGTTTAAATTCTATTTGGCAAGACATCTGTTCTTGTAGCTGGCCTACATTTGGCTACTTAGCAAACATGCTGCAAGTAATTTGAGAACTTTAATTGAGTGATTCTTCTTTATTTTCCACATTATGAATCAGTTTTTTTTTTTGCGATTGGGATTGTTGTCTTATGTTCCTTTAAGCACGGGGGGAAAAAAGTGCAGCTGAACAGCAACAACTGTTGCTGCAATTGCTGCTCTAATTGCTGCAACAATTAGAGACAAATCAGCTCTACTCTGTGCCAATCCAGGCAGGAAAGCAATACGGATGAATTTTAGAGGACACCCAAATGCCGGCCCGTGCCTCCCTGTAACTAATGGTTAAAATTAGTACCATCTATCTTGTGTATGTCTGTCAGTTGTTTTAAGTTGATGTTTCCACAGGTTAAACTGCAGAGGATTTACAAGTGGCAGCAGCAAGAGACAAACTGTCCTTTGGGGTGAGGTAGTAGGTTGTATAGTTTTAGGGTCATTCCCAAGCTGTCAGATGACTATACAACTTACTGTCTTTCCTGAAGTGACTGTGATGGCTTCGTTATCGTGACACACCGAGACGTCCTGCAGATTTACAGGAATCTCCGATTTTTTAAATGTGATAATCTGTGTGCATCCTATTGATTTTTTTGGATTTTTTGAACTCATTAACAAGCAGAGGCGGTCCTAGCCTGTTTGGCGCCATAATTGCAATTACGATATGACATATATTGAAAACAAACATTCATTCTAATGTTAACTTACAGTAAATAATTTTATGTCAATGTAAGCCTTTATAATAAGAAATTAAACGTTATTTTTAAGTACAGGAATATATCAAACAGCTGTTTAGTTATGTTATCACTTCCCACAGTGTAAGGTTTAAATTTTTTAATCAGAGTCTTCCATTTGCTTACCAAATCTCTTTTTAAATGCATCAATATTTTTGTGATTTTCTTCCCTTTCAGTAATTTTGTTTCACGTCTTTTGACTCCGAGACTCATGGTGTTCGCACAGGGTGAGGTAGTAGGTTGTGTGGTTTCAGGGTTGTGATTTTGCCCCATCAGGAGCTAACTATACAACCTACTGCCTTCCCTGGAGGGCAGCAATACATCACAGGAGCGCAAACCTCTTTATCATCTTTCTAATGACCCTTAAAACACTTGGCACACGACTGGTATTCGGTTTCAAACTCGTCTCTGAATCGGTAAGTGATGCTGCTTCATCAGGCGTTTTCGCTGAAACATGACTCCTTGTACAGATTGTACAAAAACTGTATGCTGGGTTTATTCATTGATTCGCTATGTTTTTCTTTCTTAATTAAATAAAGATATAACTGCAAAAAACGATTGAAGTCGGGTCTTCTTTCTACATCAAAGCTAATTATTGAAATATTTTCTTGAAATCCTGGCATGTAATCCCTTTTAAGTAGCTCATTATATAACAAAATACTCACAGTATATAAGAGGCTTCTGAAGATTATCTCCTCATCTGTCTTTTTTTTTTTTCTTTTTTTTTTTGTATTACCCATCTGTTCAAGCAATTAATTTCCAGGTTTCAAATCAAAGATAAGGATGAAAAGTCAAACTTTCAAGATGGGATTTTACTAAAAGATCATATCTGGATTTACAGCTTTAAAAAAAAAATCCTCAGACTCGTTCGGCACGCGCTCGTCAGAACCTGAGCAGGGTGTCGAGGTAAAAACAAAGCACAGGCAGAAACACCCACCTCTTTGTTTAAAACCCACCGAGCAGCCTAGCAGGAATTTGGAAGTCAACAGGAAAGGATGACAGCCTAAAGGTTTGCAGTTTAAATCCCAGGATGGGATGAGGACACGTTTGAATCGTTGCCATGCATTCTTTCACAGTAGATGGCGCCAGACGCTGTCTGTGTTGGGAGGGCATTTCCACTGAATCCTGCCCATCTGCACTAATGATTTTACTTAATGAATCTAACACTAATGGCATAAGAGTTGGAACTATCAGGAGAATAGTGACAATCACAAATTATAGAAATATCGTTCAAATGGCGAAAATTGCTTTGCAAGTATGGAAAGCAAAAAGTGCCACAATCCAAGATATGTAAATATCATCACCTTCCTAAAATAATCGCTTATGCCATTGTTTGCCAAAAGTGATTTGTTTTCTTTTTCTTTCAGCCAAAATCACTGTTTTCAAAAAAATGGCATCATTGAATTGTAATTTTGAAATTACTAGCTCAAATGTGCTACATACATTTTATGTAATCAATAATATATATATAAAAAATATGGCTATTTAATTGAAAGATAATTGTTTCAAAGTGGACTTTCTGTGGAGATATGACTGTTCTGACTAGCCAGAGGAACAAATTTCATCATCTCATGCTGCGCTGCAGAACAAAAGATGTGAATAAATATTTGAATAAAATATGCTTCAAATGTAGTCAAAACAATATTTTTTAATTATGTATTCATCCAATTACTTTAAAATGACTTGATCATTTAATGTTTCTAGAACCAGTTTTAATTGAATTAACTAAGTTGACACTACTGGACTTTCATAAATGTACAACTTAAATGGTAATACACAGATTTAATAATTTACATTATTTAAATTCTAACATAAACAATAATTTGTTCAACTGTAAAGTTTAGTCCCTCCCTCCATAAATAATTACAATATTTGAGTACTTATGCAGACTTTGTCTAATGATTCATTTTCCTCTTGTTTTTTTTTTTATTTGCTCTTTTTTTTTTAAAGATTATAAATTACTTGGCAATTATTTGGGGTTTTGCCCACCATAAATTAATTACGTATTTAAATTCTGTTAGTTTATAGTTTATTTTATTTCAATTTAATTAAACTGGCATTTTTGGTCCTCCATAATTAAAGCAACATGGTAGCCATAACCTAATCAGAAATGAGTATGTAGGGTTTAGTGAATTATTATTCAAATGAACTAATTTAAAATGCAATGGATTTACTTGTAATTTTAGTTCATTAAATTAAAGTAATTATGTGTTTGTTAAATGTAGCCACTTTTGTCTTTCTGTGTTTTTACTGCGTTAATTTCCAGTTTTATTAAAACTACTTATGCATTATATTGAATTGCGGCACTTTGGGCACTCCATAGGTTTTACTGCATTCATTTCCAGTTTTATTAAAACTATTTATGCGTTTCATTGAATTGTGGCAGTTTTGGTTCTCCATAGCCCTGTCTCTGCTACGCTTAATTACGCGCGTAGATCATATTCTATTAAATTTATAACTGCAGACAGGTCCAATCAGCGATGTCTGCTTTTTTTTTTTCATGCGCTCGATCTGATTGGTTAGATCTATAGGTGTGTCAAGCGGTTGTTTCCTGGGGAGGAGAATCGCAGCTTTTGACAGCGGAGGGAGGAGGAAGAGGTGACGCGTCAAGGTCCTGACGGATCCGGTCACAGGACCAAAACACCTCCCTCCCTCTCTCATCTGGTCTCCGACAGACTTTCAACATAATCTGGAAATGCTTCGAGTGGCAGCGGCTGAGGTAATTTATTAATTTAATCATTAAACTGGTTGTGGTTTTAAGCCTGTTTCTTGTAGATTTTCACCTTTGTTGCTAACTTACACCAAAACGTTTTGTCTTAAGAGTTTCTGATGTATTTGTAAACACTGCAACTTACTCTTTATTACTCTTAAAATAAGCAAAATATATAAAAGACTGAATTTAGGATACATCAAGAGCACACAGATTCTGTTCTTGACAGTCTTTGATCTTAAATATCAAGTAAGCTGCAGTTCAGCAGTTGTTGATTATCAGTCAGTATCCTTTGTGTCATCTGGTAACGTGCTTTGTTGAGTGCAGCAGGATTCAGACACCACAGCTTCTGTTTCCACTTCTGTGGCTCTAAAGATAGAGCTCACTGGGATTGGTGTTCCTCAGGGGAGGTGAAACACAATGGCTTTCTGAGGTGATGGGGAAACGTTAGGGGAAAGAGCCGGAGTCGTCCAGAGAAAGGGAAGTATAGTCACTCAGCATGGTCGAAACTCAGCCGGTGAATTGTTTAGTAATTTTACGGCGCAGAGAGACGTTGAAGATGTTGCAGCTTTACTCACCGTTTTTCAGAAACAATGTAGACTTCATCAAGTAGCACGCAGCAAAGCAGAACTGATCAAATAAGTTGATGTTCAAAGCCCTGCAGAAGTATGAAACAGATCCTTATCAAAGAATAGTCGACTTGTTTTGCCCATTTGTACTTTTGTTTTGTAGTTTTTGTCTCTTCCTATTTACATGTAGTGAAGTGTTTTCATGAAGAGATAAGAAATTGAGCAAATCTCATAATTTTGCACCTTAATCCTCTTTTTTTTTATGGTTCAGTTGCCCTTTGATGGAGCCATTATGAAAAATGACAAATTACTAACACTGATCAAACTAAAACAAAATGGTGAGTAAATTGACGCATTGTCGGCAACAAAGGTTACCCCGCATATGTTTTCTTAGACATAGATATTAAACAATCAAAGCTATAAAAGTATGAAATATTGTATTTTTAGTACAAAACATCCTGTTATATTTTGTAAACAGAAATATTGTGTACACAGCTACAAATATCCCAGTGACCCTTGGCTCCTCTCACTGTCCTCTGCAGGGCACTTTAGTATTGGTTAGTACAGGACAGGGTAGCAATACTGTTTGCCATCTTTCAACTAGGGCAAATATTGGTTATTTAAGATCCAAAAATGGTGTTTTCCTCAAATTCGAACCTCCTTTTAAAATGATAAGCTTTGATTATTGACTGTCGCAAGACTAGTTGTGTAAAGGGCGGCCAAACATGCAATAAAGCAAACTTTGTGAACTTGCTTCCAGACATAGCTATTGGGAAATGTCTGCTGACAGTCTGACGCCTCAGTCAGCCAGCGGGCAGATTCTTCACATCAAAGCCTCTTTGCTGACCAACAGCTGTCTCACGTTTTCACCATATGCTCTGTGCTCCATATATTCTACGACGCTCTACATTCACAGACACACTTTCATTCTGACGTTACCCAACTGTAGCGATCTGTCAGGACTTGCCTTCTGAAATGCAGCAAAACAGACTAGATAAACAAGAACAAGCCGGCGTTGATCAATCACGTTGTCAACGTCTCGACACAAGAGTCCAAAGAGGCAGCGCGTTCCAGCGTTAATTCGTGAAATGTTTGTTCAGATATGTGAACTGAAGTTGTTCTGTAGATTTGTTAGCATTTCAGTGCAAATTATATTGCACTGTAAATAAAATAGAGTAAGATGCTACAGGAAGTTAGCATGTTATATAAACAAGAGAAAGGCCAGATCGTTTGAGATCCTGAACAGGATTAGGCAGGTAAAGAACATAAATGAATGGGTACATAATGAGCTGTTGACGCTTACGTCACCAAACCACAGCATTTTATTATCTGAAAGCATTGTTATTTAACCCCATGTGGCCAGAAAAATCAGTTACTGTCTTTGTTTCAGTTGCGAGGTTAATCCCCCTAAAGTTGTCCAATGGGTGGTTTAAAATGCAGCCATTTTTGATTAAGGATCTTGTTTAACCTTGCCTTCCCTGCCGTTCTGTTACAGTCTGGAGAGTGATGGGTAATCCCTATAAGTTTGGATCCCCGATCTCCAACATGGCAGCCGAACTCTACAGCCCCCCATCGCCTCTTGGGGAATCCCTCCTGGACAGTCCGCTGTGTGGAGACCTGATAGGGAATCTTCCTGACTTTTCCCAATCAATAGAAGATGACTCACTGGGATTTGATTTCCCAGAATACCAAACCACTGGTTCTGGGCCCAGCAGCTCCATCCCATTTGGTAAAAAATGGCACTGAAACAATGCCCAAAGCTTAAAACTTCAGAAGCTGGAAGTTAATGTTAATTAACTAATAAATTAAGTTAATTACCAGAGGTGCCTAGTGGTGACATAATTCTTTTAGAAAAAAGCTAAGCTCTGTTTTTTGGTGTACCCACAACTCTTCAAATTGGAATTGAGGCTCCAGGACACATTAGTTTGACTTGAAACTTGAAACTCAGATGGAGCACACCAAGACTTTGATATGTTTATGCTAACCTTAAAGTCAACATTGTACAAAGCCAGAGAGATTATTAGGTCAATGGAAAGAAGAGTAAAGTTTAGTTTACTATTGGAAAGACAGCAGGTGGTAATGAAGCACTAAAGTTGTTATTTATAATTCAAAATCCAAACACCAAATTGTGAGCTTAAGTTAAAATAAATAATAATATAGTAAGCTAATGCTATGGATGCTTCTTTAATTTCCATGAGAAAGGTGTATATTAATTCCTTGAAAGGTACAATTTCAATTATATTCTCGTTAAAAACTCTTTTTAAGGCCTATATTCTCTACTTAATCCATTTCTTTTGTCTTCTGTCTTCTGCAGATACTCTGACTCCGGCCTCCAGTCCTTTGCCTGGGGAGTGCGGCGCATCGCTTTGTCCAGACGAGGGTAGCGGCCCCCTTAACCTTGAGTGCAGGGTGTGCACAGACAAAGCTTCAGGCTTTCACTATGGAGTGCACGCGTGTGAGGGCTGCAAGGTAAGAAGAACGGGAACTTTACAGCCACATAGTGCCACCAGTTTCAGTGAACTGCATTGGGTCGGGAGGGGGAAACGTGCAAACAAGACCGGCCGACTGCATGCATCATCCAAACGCATGCCAGTCCCGTCCTGCAGAGGTGTCTGACCTCCAGGCCGAGTGGAAAGTTTCCGAGGCGTGCAGGCAGCCGGGTCATGTGAGTTGGGTGATGTGGCGCCCTTGGTTCAATTGTCACCTCTCTCACACACATGGAGAGCAGTCTTCAGCGTTGACAGTTTAGCTCAGCCAAGATGCCTAAGTGTGATCATTTAATAAGCTTCGACACAGGGACCGTTGTGTGTGTGGCAGACCTGGAGCTGCAGTCATTGGATCCCTGTGCGAGTATGTTGAAACCGACGCGGATAAACACCGCAGTGTTTGTCTGGTCGTGTGACTTTGTCGTGGAATGAAACCCAGAGGGGGAAAAAAAACGTCTGTTTGTTGTTTTTGATCTAAATCTTCGTGTGCTGTTCTTTCATGTCCTTTTAAACTTTTATCTTGAGGATTTCAACAAAACAAAAGGAACACAGTTGGTAAAATAAATTTTTCTGTGGGTTGTAATTTAATGTTAAAGTTATACTGAAACCAACTTGAAACAAGAGAGACAGACAGAAAAATACAATGGTTAAGATATTTTTGAAATAATTTATTCTTCTATTAAAGTGGCAAAATTACTCATTTTGATTTGATCTCATTTATACAGTGGGAAAAACACATTAAACTATAACACTTTTTTCATTTTGTTTTATACTATTTTACAAAATCACCAAAGCAAAACTTTACATCTCTACAAAATAAGAGCATCTATATGACCTTTTTAGATTTGGCTTTACTTTTTGCTTTTTGTAATGGTGTTTCCGTTTCCCTCGGGTTTAAATATGACATGACACAAGCGTCCATTTCTGCTAACCGCTCTTCACAATGGGAAAGAACCAAAGGGTTCTGTTTGGGCCTGTCGCAATGACAAGTATTGCTGGACGATAAATTCTCTCAGTAATTATCGCGATAAACCATAATATTGTTGTTTTGACACGATGATCAAGTAATATGTTGATAACAGCAAAAACAATGAAGACTGTTAAACTTTAATTTTAGAAGAACACACAACACCGGAACTGGACGATATTTTAAATACCCAAACTAAAACACAACAACTAAAAAGGAAATAAGTACCACACACAACCAAAACCATAAATAAAATAGATTATAAAGTCTCTAAACAAATTTGCCCTACATCAGAATGGACACTATCAAGCTCATTTTAATTTATAATGCGATTAATTGATTAATTTCTTAGTTTATAGAGGTTCTGTGATGCTGTGGGCTCTCCCAGAAGCCCTGCAAATCTTTTTACAACTCATGGCATCACAAACTCTTAAATACCAGAAGATTTTAAATAAAATCTTATAAAACGACGTAGTACTAGTGGATCCTAGTGATTTAGTAGTTGCTTAATTTGGAGGTTCCTTCAAAAGGGAGTCTTATGACTCGCCTCTTAGGATCTCCTCCTGCGGCACTCATCTTGTCGCCAGAGCAGCTGCTTGTTTCGGCACGTAATCCACTGTGTCATAGTGCCTCTGCTCCGAATTTGGCGCCTGGTGACGTGGAGCCTGAACCTGCTGGAGGTGAACTCTAGTGGCACTTTGCTCCCACATTTCTCTGGCCGGTGTTGTGCAATCATGGAAAAATCCCGGCACGCTAGCTCTGAATGCTCTTTCTATTGTTTTACTTGTCAGAGTTCAACCCCACCCAGGGAAAGCGGGGTTCTCTGCTCTAATATTCTGGATCTATGTGGTTTGTACTTACACTAATTTGAGGTATTGAGACGTCTTGTCCAAGGTAAGGCTCGTTGGATTTGGAAATTGAAGCGTTAATGTACTTTTTTAATTACATCTTTTTACTTTCTTGAAGAGAAATTTGCTCTCGAGGAACACTGAGTGTTTTTTTTTTGTTTTTTTTACTCTACATGTAAAATTTCTGTATTTGCCTCTGGTCTCCTCTGTTCCCCCAGTCACAGACATGTATATTTGCACAACCACACATTTATCCTCCCCTTCCCCAACTCTGTTGTCATGTACTCCTTCTCTAATGACTATCATATGGTGAACTTTATGCCCCCCTCTTCTCTCCCGTTTAACGACATTCACGAAGATTTGGCCCACAAAACCAGCTGGTTCTGGTTAAAAATGACACAAAAACGTTGATATGTGACACATAATAACCTTTAATAAGCGACGTGCCAAAAGTGCTCCTCAGCATAAGCGCAGCCAAAATGCTGCGCAGGATGATGGCTGGTGTGTTTTTATGGCCGTGTGGCTCCAGATATATTGCCAGAAAATTCATTTTCCCTACTTGACAGTGAGGGCTGCAGAGTGTCCTGACTGATGTTTCATTGATGTGTGTGGGTGAGAGTAAATCAGAGGATCATATGCTTTGGCATATGTGTGACATCTGTTTGCTTGTGTTGGCTCGGGGCCCTGAGTGAGTGTTGGAGGGTTGTATCCTGTCTCGCCCAATCAGGGAGCTTTCTCGGAAAGATTGGTGTTTACGGCTTTTTACTGTTTTGATTTCCATCCCTGCGATAATGGCAATAAAGACACAAAAGAGGGTAAAAATGACAGAATAAGTAGATGCTGCAGGTATATTGTTGGAATTTGCTAGAGAGTGATTACCGTACTCAACTATTAAGGGAATTATCTAATTGAAAAATATATATTATTATTCTCTTAAATCTTAAAAGGGATAAAAATGTTAATAAATGTATGAATGATACATGGTCTGCAAAACGTTTCTGTGGAAATTAAGACGTTCATGCATCCTTGAACTTTTTGGTTCAGTGAAACATGGTGGTGGCAGCATCTTGCTGTGGGGATTATTTTTTGGATTTATTTATATTTTCCTCTAACTTAATAATTATGTGCTGCTGTGTTTCCCGGCATGATGCAGGCATTTAAGTCATTCAGTTTTAGAAATTCAAGTAAATCCAACTTGTTTTATGTCGCATAATAAATGACAAAACCAGAGTATTAACTTTTTTCATCCGACCTTTACGACTCTACTGCTTTATTTGGAAACAAACGGAACAGACAAATCTTACTTAACACTCTTAAGCTGAAGACGTTCCTTTGTTGATGCTTTAAACAGCCGAACCTGAAAAAGAAAATTCACCATGCAAAGGTGGTGAAGCTCAAAATTAGAATAAGAATGACCTAATTAGTTTTTTTTCTATGCAGAAGCTGGAAGAGCTACATTAAGTGTGTGTATTAATGTGCATAGGCTATTTTTTTAAAAAAAAAATAAATAAAAATATGGCTAATCAGCATTTTTTGTGTGTCTCAATCAGGGTTTCTTTCGGAGGACCATCAGACTGAAGCTGGAATACGATAAGTGTGAACGCAGCTGTAAGATCCTGAAGAAGAATCGAAACAAATGCCAGTACTGCAGGTTCCAAAAGTGTGTGTCTGTGGGGATGTCCCACAACGGTAAAGTCTGTTTTAAATCCAGTTACTTGTAGATAGCCTGACTAATGACTACATAATGCTAATAAATGATGTGGGTTTTTCTATGTTTACGTTTCAGCAAATGTAAAAACAACAATAGATTAACGTTAAAGACAAAAACACTTTGTTAATTAGTTTACTGTTATGGAAATAACTGATGTGTTTACTTTTTTTTTTTTAAAGAAGAGTTGCATCATGATTTTAATAACCTGAAGAACTTTGCAAAATTCTGATTACAGGTTAACAAAAAATGTTTAAAAAATGGTAAAACTAATAAAGCAAACTAAAAAGGATCATTAAATATGGGCATCGGTGCTTAAAAAAAAAACCTGATGTACCCAAAGTGTGATTGGAAACAAACGCTTGGCGATATGCTTGACACTAACAAAGTGTTGGTTTGGGAGCTGCTGTGTTTTTTTTCTGTTTTGTTCTCTATTTTCCTTTGTCTAAGCTGCATGTACTGGGTCGCTCCATGCTGTGTTGCGTCAACATGGATCAGGAAGGAAAGGTGTTGTAGACACATAGGTGCAGTTTTAATTCAATTTTGCAAACAGTTTGATGTTATTTTGTATAATAGCTGCAAGAACGTCTGTGTAGCCGTCTGAGAGCTGAAAGAACTTCCAGGTTTCGTCAGAGCCCTGCATTTCCCATCACTGCAGACTATGAACAAAAAAAAGGAAAACATGCTCAGATGTAATAGCTGTAAGATTTATGAAAGCAGTCATGTAGGATGACAGTGTAGATCTTTTTCCGTCAGAACCTGCCTGTGCTCTTCACAGCGGTGGGACATGTCCCTCTGTGACTTAGCTCGGGTTTTTACATCCTTTACACCGCCGGTTATTTATAGAACCACGTCCTGTTGCAGCTGGTTCAGTACGGGTCTACATCTGGTCCGTCACTTGCTGTGACTGCAGGGAGGTCAGCGGGTTTGTTACACGGACCCCTTAAAACAGGTTGAAACACGAGAGGCGCCGTATGGTGCACCGAAGAAAAGAAACGCGGAGCAGAATTGTTTAAACTTACTCGTATTTGCTCAAATCTGATCCGGTTTCTGTGCATGTTATGAAACTAATAGGACTTCTTCTGTCCTCTAGCCATCCGGTTTGGTCGCATGCCCCAAGCAGAGAAGCTGAAGCTCAAGGAGGAAAGCAAGGTTGTTGAAACAGAAGAAGAAGACCCGGTCAAGGCCGACCACAAGATCCTGGTCAGACAGATCCACGAAGCCTACATCAAGAACTTCAACATGAACAAAGCAAAAGCGCGGCTCATACTAACCGGAAAAACCAGCCAGCCGGTAAACGAAGAAGAAAACTGAACGCTTTTTATTGCAAATGAAAGATACAATTTGGGATTTCTGATAAAGGTTTTAAGTATTCTTGTGCCACGTGTAGTAAATAAGTCTTTGATGTCTTTATTTAGTATCGTTAAAAATGATTTTGAGCTTTAAAGCTAACAGCTAATCTGAGAGGGACCAATACAAGAGTGGATGATCTTGAAATAATCTTCACTGTCAAAAAACATCCCACCAGTTTCTAGTAACACCATTTTAAGAACCTCTAAGCCTACATCAGGTTGGGGTTGGATGGTTATTTGCAGAGAAACCCATGACTGTTCGCACAGGAAATGGATGAAACACGTGGCTTTCCCAGTCAGCGTTAGTATAAAAGTAAGAACGTTTAAAAATCTCTGAAATACTGGATGGACTATTTCTGCTTTTTAAAGTTCTTTACGTCTACATCTGAGTAACTGACTGAGGAAACCATATAAGTTTCCTCTTTTCAGCTTGTGTCTCACTCATAAAGCTCATCGGTGACGCGCTGCCTCCCACATGCATTCCTTGTGCAAACACTGCAAAAACACAAAATCTTACTAAGCATTTTTGGTCGAGTTTCTTGTGCAAATATTTCAGTACACTTGAAATAAAACTAGATTAACTTACATGTAACTTTTCAGAACGCCATAGGAGCTTGTTTTAGGTCACTAGTTCCTTAATATTGATGAACAATAACTAGTTATAAGTTATATGGGAAGAATGTGTTGTTCCACTGGCATATTATTTCACTTATAATGTTCTTTTAATCAATATTAAGGAATTATTTATTTAAAACAAGCTCCTAGATGTTCCTGTAAAGTCACTTGTAAGTTAGTTTTGTCTTATTTCAAGTGTACTAAGAATGTTGCACTACAAACTAGACCAAAAATACTTGGTAGGATTTCGTGTTTTTGCAGTTCATAATAATTGAATTAAAATGGCCGATAACTTGGACCAAGAAATCTAGTCCATCCATCCATCCATTTTCTGTTCACCCTTGTCCCTAATGGGGTCGGGAGGGTTGCTGGTGCCTATCTCCAGCTACGTTCCGGGCGAGAGGCGGGGTACACCCTGGACAGGTCGCCAGTCTGTCGCAGCAAGAAATCTAGTTTTATACTAAAATTAAGAGAGTTAGCTACTGCAAGCAAAAATATGAACTTCCTAGAACCCTGAATTATCCCCTTTAGCCCTGTACTATGCACCACTTACAAACATTGTCTTCATCGACAGCCTTTCATCATCCATGACATGGAGACGTTTCAGCTTGCCGAGAAGACGTTAGCAGCCCACATGGTAAGGACTGAGTCTGCGGAGCCTGACCTTCATCTTCAAACTGGGCAGATAATCCCGGCGCTGGTTTGTGAGGAGCTCCAGCAACGGGAGGCTGAGGCCAGGCTCTTCTACTGCTGCCAGAGTACCTCAGTGGAGACGGTCACAGAGCTAACAGAGTTCGCTAAAGCGGTGCCCGGCTTTCAGAGCTTGGATTTGAATGATCAGGTTGATAAAAGAATCATCTACTTGTGATTTATTCTGCAGCTAGCCCACGTCTAGGCAGATTTTATACCTTTTCTTTTTACATCTGAAGGTGACTCTCTTGAAATATGCGGTTTATGAAGCCCTTTTCACCCTTCTGGCCTCATGTATGAACAAAGATGGCCTCCTTGTGGCACGTGGCGGAGGCTTCATCACCCGGGAATTCCTCAAAGGTCTCCGGCGGCCTTTCAGCGACATGATGGAGCCCAAATTCCAGTTTGCCACTCGTTTCAACTCTCTGGATCTGGATGACAGTGACCTGGCCCTCTTTGTGGCAGCTATCATCTGCTGTGGAGGTAACCTTGCTCCATTTTCTTGGAGCATATCCAATTTTTCCCCAAGCAAAGTAAGATTGCTACTCTATGGGTAGGCATTCTTAAAGGTACACGGTCCAAATTAACAATAATTTGGGTTATTAAGCCTGAAATGAGAACAAATCTGCAATTCTTTTTTTCAAAATCATATTTTCACCACGTTATTCATTCGTAAGCTAAATATTTAGCTCCAAACTAAATATTTAGCTCTGAGCTAGCTAAATATTTGCAAGCTAAATATTCAGCTTGAAACTAAATACTTAGTTAGCAAGCTAAATATTTCACTCAGTGCTATATGTGGAGTGAAATATTTAACTTCTAGCTAAATATATACATTACCAACATAGCTAGCAGCTCCGAACTAAACTTTTAGCTCTGAGCTAGCTAAATATTTAGCTCCAAACTAAATGCTTAGCTATTAGCTCCTAAGTATTTAGATACAAACAAAATATTAGCTCCCAATTAAAACTAAATATGATTTATCATATTACCTAAATATCTAGCTTGCTGACTAAATATTTATGTTAAAGATAAATATTTTATTTTCTGTTAAAATACTTAATTTGAAACTGTGACGTTTAAGTGAATGAAAAACATGGTAAAAAAATATATATATATGACTTTGAAAAATTAACGTCCATGTTTTTCCTGTAATGACAGGCTAATAACCCAAATTATTGGTGTTATTTTTTTTTTTTTTTACTGTAACTTTGCAAACGGCACTCGGTATTACTTAACCATTCTTCCTTCTCAGACCGTCCAGGACTGGTGGATGTACCGCTGGTGGAGCAGCTGCAGGAAAGCATCATCCAGGCCCTACGGCTCCACCTGCTGGCCAATCATCCAGGTGACGCTTTCCTCTTCCCCAGACTGCTGCAGAAGCTGGCTGACCTCCGGGAACTGGTAACAGAGCACGCACAGCTGGTTCAGGACATCAAGACAACAGAGGACACTTCACTGCACCCGCTCCTGCAAGAAATCTACAGAGACATGTATTGACAGAATGAGTGGGAGTTCATATTATTGTTAATAAATTGAAAGTGCAGTTAAATTATCCACACATTCTTCAAGCAATACATGCACTGACTAAAGCCTAACAGTATGAAACACAGATGTCCTTAGGTGGGGTTAGAATAGTCCTATTTATTGTGTGTATTTATTCAAACCTGCCTAATCTGGCCTTTTCTATGTTAAAGAAATACCTGAATCTGTTCTGTAAATATGTGCTGCTTCAGCAGATGTTCTACACATGACAATGTCTAATGTTATGCATTTATATGAATCTTTCAAAGTGCTGCTTGAAAACTCAGACCTCAGTTTAGGTTGCCTATAAGCTTTTCTGGCTGTTTTAATCTGCGGAGTAAAGCGTGTCTTTGTGCCAGTCCTGTGAATTCACTGGCCAGTATTAAGTATTTGCACTAAAAACACACTCATCTGTTAAACTGGTCCATGCAGTATTTTGTAAATATATCAGGAATCCAATGACGACAGAGGAGGACAGTAAGGCGTCTGCCAAATAACGAAGATCAATGCCTTATTTTCTCATCTGTGACTTTGAATTAATCTTTTATGCAGTAATTAAGTTTTATATTCTATTTTTTAAACCATGTACAGTACATGTAATTGTTTCTGTAAAGTAATGATTCTTTAGATGTATTATATAAATTAATATATAGAATGTTGGGTTGTTTTTTTTGTTTGTGTATTTTTGCAGTGCTGTGATTTACATTTAGATACATGCCAATGAAGATGTAAATTATTTATATTTTTAACCACAATCCCAATTATCGCAATGATACAGATTTTTTTATTTCCATTCTGGTTTGTCTGCAAATGAAATAATATTCAAAAAGCAGGATTTTTCAGGCTTTCTTTTCCTTTGCAACTACACCAATCACACTATCAAGGGGATCTCTTATGTAAATAATACCCAAACAAATAATTTCATCCAGACATATCAAATACTCTCTGTTTGTAATATATATAACATATATATATATATATATATATATATATATATATATATATATATATATATAAACATTCTACACATCTCCATATTGTCAGATATGAACCATCTAGACTCATCTGTATAACCTGCATTTTCAGCCTTTTACTTGGTTTAAATCACATCTCACATATGATAGTTTTTCCATTCGTGTTAGGGATTATTCCTGCTCTGTAGTTCCTCACCATTTTGGGGCTCCCAGGGGTCCATTTTGAATCCACTGCTGTTTATCTTGCACATGTTGCCCTTTGGACTAATTTTTAGGGAACACAATGTTTCTTTTTACTGCAATGCGGTTAGTTTTCTACTCTGTGTGCGTTTTCTTATTTTGTTTGGCTTAACTGTGAAGTACTTCCATCAGTTTTTGCTGCTAATGAAATAAATTATACCACGACATAACACAAATCTTTTTTAGAAACTTAGAATACTGCTAATATGAATAAAAGGTTTGACGTGTAATATAAATGTATAAAAATGAGATTTAGTAAATAAAGTTTCATGTAGTTCAAGTTTTCTTTGATAGCTAGGTATATAAAAGACTCAACCAATATATTATCAAAATTCAAGTCAATCACAAAAACCACTAATAATCACGTTTTTGTTTATAAGAATACGGACTTTACCCCATGGTGTTTTATTACCCCCAGTCCAGTTGGTGGCGCTACTTGCTCACACAACAGGATGGGTTTCCACTGAAACCAACTTTCTACTTTTAAACAATGGAGCAAACTGCGACTGAAACCCCTCGAAACGTATTCAGTTGCCAGTTATGCGGTTTGAGCACCTCATATACGTACTACGGCCAGAAACCACCCAACACCAGAGCCATTGTGTAAGTTGAAATTACGTTAAACACTCATTTGCGAAGCGGTATGGTGCTAGCTCGTGCTAAAGCTAGCAACGCTTCAGCTTCATCTTCCGTGTGGTGTTTGTGTGCAGAAAGTAACTCCTTCAGTTTCTGTGTTGCATTCAGGGCACCGGATGATCTTAATTGTATATTTTATCACAGTAGTGCTTTCAAGAATATATAAGTTAAGTGTAATTGTAGCCTGAGTGCTGTTTCTAACTTTTATCAGGTTGCTTGAGGAATGTTTTGTGGCTAAGGATCCATTCAGTCCGGATAAGGAGAAGTTTCTGGTGTTGGGATCTGCATGCAGCTTATGCAACATGTGTGTCTGTGTTGGACCGGTAAGACACATGAACATCTGTCTGACAGAATATAAATAAAATAATCTATTGATTAGAAAAAGATGTACTTGTGTCCCAGGTTACATTTACTTTCCTTTAATTACATTCCTTATTTACTTACTTATTATTATGTAATCCTAAATAGAGAGGTATGGGTGCTTTCGTTTAAGCATCAGGAAACTGCACATGCTTTTGCTTGTTATTAACACCTGGTAGTTTAATAAAAAGTTATTTTGTAAATGTACATCATGTAAGCACCATCCGTCGACCTATGAAAGGGACGTCCTGTGCTTTTTCTTTTGTGCAGGACTGCAGCCTGTTCTACACCAAGAGGTTCTGCATGCAGTGCGTGAATAAGCACCTGGACCAGTTCCCCCATCAGATTCGGTCCGAGCTGGCAAAGAAGAAGCAGAGTTCAAAGTCCGGCGTCTCATGACACACGAGGTCCTCCAACACGCTCACCAGACTGCAACAGAACTTGTACTTTTTGTGGAACAAAACGTTCAGCACTAGACATACCGGTGGGGACTGTGTGAAAACCGTATCAAGTCACAGAAAATGTAACTGGTCCTGCTTTTAATTTGAAATTCAAAAGCATCCTTTATGTTAAAGGACACTAGCTGTCACTGCCTACTGCTTAAAAAAAAAAATATATATAAATGTTTCACATAATCATACCCATTCAACATTTTTATCTATGTCAAACCAAAAACATGAATTTAGATAATTCATGATTTTAATAATTTTCAAGCAGAACAAAACAAACAAACAAGGGTTTCGATTGAAAAATGTGGAATTTGTTTGTTTTCAGCCCACTTTACTCCTAACTGGTAAGTCCACCATATTTCACCATAAGAACCATTCTTATGGTGAAATATGGTGGTGGCAGCATCGTGATGTTGGAGAAGCTGGGGGTCTTTAAATAATAAATAAAATCCAGATCAAGCAGTCAATTTCATAAGTCATCTTTTCATTAAACCTACTGCACTTGTGTGTAACTTTTAAATAAATGTTAAACAACACAAAGTTCCTCAGTTGGACTGAAAAGAAGCTTTAGGGATTCATCCCTTGGTGTCCATCCTGTTCCTTTTTGTCCCCGGAGAGGAATATTTTCCGTCGGTTTTGCGTTTTGGGGCCGTAACCGATCGTCCTCCTGCCTCCTCGCTTATATCCCCCCCCCTTTCCCTGCCCCTCATCCAGCCGAAGCCGATCAAAGGTCCGTTTCCAGCCCGGGTCTGGCTCTAGCGTGGGGCCGTGCGCACGTTTACAGCAGCACAAGCACATTATGGATTAAGTGTGATCCTAACCCGATAACATCTATATAACAGATGGCCCCGGCTGCCTTTATCACGAGATGTTTTCAGACTCTGCGAGGGTTAATTGAAACAGCATGGCCTTGAAGGCAGGCCTCTCTCTCTCCTCTCTTTCTCTCTCTCTCTCTTTTTTTTTACCCCCCTTTACTGGCAAAGAGCTGCAGAGGAATCCAGATGATAATCACCGGGGAGTGGATGTTGGGACATTGTAAAACTTACGCGAGACAAAATTTTTTTTGCTGATTTTATTCACTTGTTACAAAAGTGATGCAAACAAATCCCCGACGAGGAGGAGTCTGCTATAAATTTAACTCCACCTCGCCTCCCCTCTGCCCCCCACACACACCTCCTTCCCTTCTCCCATCTTCTCCTTTTGGTGTTTAAGTTTTAAACCCACATCAGCAATTACACCCAGTGAAGCACACAAACCACACCAGTGCCAAAGTCTCACAGCGATAGGCACTGAGCCAACAGTGACATCAGGGCTCCACAGCTGATGTCATTGGTGGCAGAGGTGAAGAGCTTTTTTTTTTTTTCCCCCCTGTTCCTTCTCGTGGAAGAGCTTCACCAGAGTTGACTGTAAAAGCCCCAGCCTTAAGAGAGTTACCACTGTTTGAATCAAGGCTGGTGTTTATGTGACACCAGATCAGATGGAGCAGTGATTGATTCATGTGATAGTGCGTCCTGCCCCGGAGCGACACTTCATTACACTACTACTACTACTACTGCAGGAGGTATCACACGTTTACCGCCTGTCTCATCCTGCAGGAGTATGAAGACATGCGCGTGTGTCGATTAGAAGGTGTTGATGGAAACGCAAAGCCTCGCAAAAGTGCTCAAACGTAGTGATCTGTGTCATCTTTTGACCACAAACTCCAATCTGTTTGGATTTGATGGGATTCACGGACATCGAGCCCTAACAGGTAAGGATGTCAAAGTCCAGACAAAACCAGAATTGAGGTTCTCTGCCCCTCCTCTCAAAAATACGCAGCTAAATGTGGGGTGCTTGCACGCCACACTGTTCAGATTTCCACCTTTTTTCTTTTTTTTTTTAAAACAAATGCTCCCTCCGCTCCAAACTTCTGCACTACTTCTCTGCTCTGCAGTTGTTCCCACTGCCACGTGTGGGCGGGGCTCCAGCCTGACGAATCGCTTCTCTGTTTAAATAGTCAAGTTTCCTCCTTCGCTCACATCTCTCTTTAACGCCATGTTGGCTGTTATGGCTTGACTTGTTTTCATCAGACTTTTTACTACGAACCTGACAGGAGTGGTTGCGTGAAGAAGAAAAAAAAAAAGAAGAAAAAGCACCCCCCCCTTTCTGGAGACCATTCCGGGGTTGTTTTTTTTTTTATTAAGGCGTAATTTGGATGATAGGCGCGGAGGATGTATGCGTCGTTCGTGTGACATTGTATTTGGAGGGAATACTACTTTGGAATAGCAGTTTTTAAAGGGACCGACACCTTGTTTTTTTTTTTCCTTTCCTTTTGCTGCGGGTTTTTTTTTTTTTTTTTTTCCGTTTTACTTCTCTCTCGTCATATGTGCAACAACATGTCAGACGTTCGCCTCTCTAACGCGAGCCCCACGGTGGAGCGGGTGGACGCGCGGCCGCCGGACAACGCCAGGTCGGTCCGCAGGGTGCTGTTCGGCACACCTGACCCGGAGGAGACGCGGAAGCAAGCGGAGGCTCTGCAGCGGCAGTCCGTGGAGGCTTTTAGGGACACGTACAACTTCGACCCGGTGGAGGACAGGCCGCTCTCTCCGGGGCTCTACGATTGGCAGGAGGACGAAGACGCGCCGGAGTTTTACCGCAGGCCGCCGCGGGGGAGCCAGCCGCCCCGGGGCGAGGCAGGCGAAGGCAGCCCGGAGACGAGGAGGGAGAGGCGGTCGGCTCACACTAACGGTTCGCGGAAACGATCTTCAGAGTCTGCAGGTGAGAAAACTTGCTTCTTTTGCTACAACTGTCATGCATTTAAAATTAACTTTAAAAAACAGATAAATCAGGAAGAAAACAGAACAATTTAATCGGCGGTTTGCAGTATGTTTGCTTTTCTACTTTTATTGCTAATACGATTACATTTTTACGTAAGTTCGTGTTTATTTATTTATTTATTTTCTTCCGAGGGACTTTTTTTTTTCTCGATCTGAAGAAAAGTGGAGGCGTTTCCTTGGTGCAAACTTTTTCAGTATTATTATTACAATTTATTTATTTGTTTATTTTTTGCACGTAATGCATTCGTCAACAATTTGGTTTTGCAGGTCATTGCTCTGACGATTGCACGAGTAACGGCAAGAAGTCGCGTTCCGACAAAGACGACGATGAAGAGCAGGCGCTCGGTGCAGGAAGCCAGGCAGAGCAGCAGCAGCAGCAGGAGGAGGAGGAGGTCCCATGCTGAACGGTGCCAGGTTAGAAACCATTTTCTCTTCACTGCGTTTTGAATGGCCGCTGCACTCTTCTCTATTCCGCGTGCTAAAGTAGTAAATATGCATGCAACAACCGCTGCAAACATCTGCACCCGCTCTCATGCCTTGACCCCCCCCCACCTTCACTTCCCCGTGCTTTCTCGCTGTGTGTTGTGCGTGAATGCACGAGTAGTATCACGCATAAGTGAATCACCGGTCCCCCGTTTCCTCTGCGTCCCACAGAGCGCTGAGACCTGCCGCTGGAGGCTTCCTCACCATCTGACAGCAGACGTGGAGAAAAACAAAGCAGCTTTATCGGAAAGAAGGGAGGAGGATCAGAAGGCTGCACAAGCACTGAATATGTACACTATTGACTTTTGGCACTCATATTTTTTCTATTATAAAATTGCCTCAAAAGCAGCAGACAATGTAGCAGTGTGCAAATTGAATTTTGCTCATACTTTTTATATATGTATATCTAAAAGTATATAAATATATACATATATATATATATCTACTACCTATGTTTCAGATGTAGCAAATAATTGGTTTTCATACCTTTTTTTGTGTAAATGTGTGTATGTGTGAGTTTGACTCAGGGAGTTGCAGTGCAATTCCCATCAGAGAAATTTGAAAGTTATTTAGTATAAAACAAAAAATGCTAATTTGTGTCATTATTCAGGTATTTCATGTAAGTTTTTTTTTTTTATTATTAATATTATTCGAGAGAAAGAGAGAGAGAAAAAAATGCAGATTTCAAACATCAGGGTCACATGGAAGCAAAAATGTTCACTTTTTCTACAGTGTAGATGTTGAAGGCCCCACCTGGTCCGCACTGTGTAAGACGAGGATCCATGAAACTGGGAACAGCCATGATAGATAAAGTTTACAGTCTTCTTATCTTCCCTGTTTTTATTTTATTTCATTTTATTTTCCAAATGGGATCAGGTTTGGGAGGGAGGAGAGTTAAAATTCTTAAAACTGCTGAGTAATATCCACCTTTTTTTTTTTTTAAAGAAATGTTTTCAAATAATCTTAAAACGTTTTATTTTGTAAAATTCGGTGACTTTCTATTTCAATGACGTTCTTGCTCCCCCCTCCGTAGGTAGGTGTGGTCCAGGGTAACATAGACAGAAAAATATGTTAAAACCACTGGGCTTTCTTCTTTATGCAAATATGTGAATCAAAGAATGGTGTTGGTGGCGTGACATTCATGTGGAACATGTAATTAATTGCACTATTCATTCTCATTTAAGTGAGGGCAGACATACAAAGTGACACCCCCTCGCTTTGTGTAAAACTTTGAAGTGTTTTTTTTTTGTTGTTTTTTTTTGAAAAACACTGTAAGGCTATACTAACTTATTTATGTCTCTTTTTGTGGGTTAATGTTTAGCTTTCCAAAGCAACATTTTGTGCATTCTTGTAAATATATATTTTCATCATTTTTTTTTTTAAAGATGAATAAATAAAATTGCTAAACTGAGCCAAATAATTGCTATTGTATATTTTACTTTATTGGAAGCACCATTCAGTGTGAACAAAACGTAAGATTTAATCGCTGCGTTAGCTAAGAGATGTGACTTTTGTCTTGACCAGACAGATGTTACTATTTGACAAGTCTTCCATAAGGTTCAAATTAAGTTCAGAGATTAATAGATAAAAATCTCTTTGGACCAAAAAAAAGAAAAAAAAAAGAGCGTGCATTTTGTGCCGTGGAAGCGGCAGCAGAGTGCAGGCCGTGACTGCTGAATCCCTTCAGTCTGAAGTTAAAAAACAACACGGGTATGTCCTGAGGAAACAGGGGAGGGGAGGAGAGGGGAAAAAAAAGTTTCTAGTTATTGGCATTCCCGGGCTCCAATCACGGCAGAGGGAAGAAAAGCAGACCACTAAGCCTCCAGCCAGTCAGAGAGCTGTGGGAGGGAGTCGAGGACAGTACAGACTGTTCTTTTCATAAGGCACACACCACCCAATTAGTTTCATTGGCTGTCTCTTTCCTGTTGATACTAGTGTGTGTAGGAGTCAAGTACAGAGAGTGTGAGAGAAAGAGCTCCTCTCATGATATCTCACACTGGCTCTGAGTGTCTGCAGGATTTACGAGTGAGCTCATATATTTTTAGTGCCATTTTCAACTTTTTTTTTTTTTTTTGCAACAAACCTCCAGATTGTCTTTGACGCTGTCCTCAAGCGTAACAACCGCTTTTGCAGAATCAGACAGTTCTGCTCATCTTATCTCTCGGTCGGGAGTTTATTTGCCACCTCGGCATTTGCTTTAAGCTTTGTCAAAACATGAGTTTTCTTTTTTCTTTTTTTTTGTTTTGTTTTTTGTGACAAAACACCATGTTGGGTGTAATAATGTCGCTGAGCTCTGCACGTTATGGAGATCTTCGCCGAACGAGAAATTGTCAGAGCGGGCCGCACTTATTTCCACTTCCAAAACTTCTGAGTATTAGTAACTATTTTTAACACAAACGTCTCCTTGATTCCGCACACATTTAACAAAAAAAAACCCAAAACTGTTATTGTTAGTCGCGTGCATTCGCCTTCTGTTTCTCAGTAACCGAAAATATAGCTCTTGGTAAGCCAAACATCCCACCTAATTATTTTAAGTACACCTTTATTTTTAGGAGCTCTTGCAAATGTTGGACTTTGTGTAGGTGGGTGTATCCTGGCCACAGGCTCCAAGGTATGCAGAGATATTCTCTACCTGGTGAATAAATAGGTTTTATACAGACATATATCCTTAATCTAACCCAAAAGTTTTAGTTTATGTAACTAATCAATTAGCAGGTGAAAATGTGGACAAATGCACCGTAAAGGGAAAGTTTTAGGGTGCGTCAAAAAGATCAGCATCTGCTGTAGCCATGGTAGCTGTTTCCAAAACACAAGACGTATGTCCAGGGCACTTTAAATGTGCTTTGTCCATTGATAGTGATGTGTTGGGCTCCCAATTCAACTTTTGCTCAGGCCCCAATACAACTTAGTGCCCTAAGTTGTATTGCACATTTAAAGTGACATGCTATGCTTATAAGTCATCAAAAATTTTTATATCAGACAAAGGTAACATGAGTTTCTATAAAATTCAAAACCAACCTCGCCCTATTACCGCCTAAACCTAATGAGTGGTAACGTCACCCAAGACGACAAAAACAGCCGTCAGGCTTTTGACAAAACCACCACCGAGTTCTAATGTAAATATACATTATAATAACATAATATTATATGTTATTATAATATAACATATAATATTATGTTATTATATTATATAATATAATAACATAATAACAAAGGTCAGTAAAATATGGTTTTACTGACCTTTTTTTCTTCTGAAAGTCTGTGCTGGTTTTAGCTCGGATGTAACAAGACAAGTTCCACTTTTGTCCCGTTAGGTTGCAGAAAATGTTCACGGAAGTGTTGAGGATCATCAAGACGGTTTTTGGCAATTATGAAACGGGCCTTTGTGTTGCTTTGGTCAGCATCGGTTCTGGCCATGGAGCTCCCATGGCAGCCATTTTTACTCAATTTTTTAGATGCCGTTCTTGGTTCTTTTGTGACCTTTTGGATAACTCTTGGAGTAATTTTTAATTTTTTTTACATTCTTTTAGTAGTTTAGAAATAGCTTCACAGCTCCTTCCAGACTAATAGATGCCAGCGAGTTTATTTCTGATTTATTTTTGAATTTCTTTAGATTGATGGGCCCTGATGTGTTACTCTTTTGGCCTGCTTCATGTTGTCAATCAGGTTCTGTTGAAGTGATTTTTTTTTGAGTCTACAGGCAGTAATCAGGCCTGGGCTTCATGGAATTAAACTCTTAAAAAAATAATAATTAAAAATTGCATCTTGTCTCATGTGATAAAAAAGAGAAGAAATTTGTAATTGGGCAGCATTTAGTTTCTGTTTCTTCCAAAGATGTAGCTAAAATATAAGAATTAGGAGTTCAACCACAATCAGCTTTGAAACTTTTAAGACGATTGATAGAGTTCACACCTTTAGGGTTAATCAAAGTAGATAAATGGACGCACTGCTGGAAACACATCACATTTAATGGCAGTAAGGTTGTTGGTATTTGGTATTTTCAAGCCAGATTTCCTCACCACACAATGACACCGTGTGTCCAAAGGTAGGACACGCTTTGCTCAGGGCTTTAAGTCAGATGCTTGGAACACACTGGATCGCTGCGAACGATCCTCAATTTGTCTCCAAAACAGAAAAACATCCTCGGACTTGCAGCATTCAATAGCACTAATCAGATTTTTAAAAAATACTAGAGAATATTTTGTATTGTTTGTTTTTTTTATCTACAGTTGCCACCTTCATAATCATATGCCATAGGGAGCTTTATAAAGGGAGAGAACAGAAACAAACAGAAGAGAAAAGGAGGCCGAGAACGGTAGAGTTAGGAACAGGAAGAGCGGGAAAACATGCTCTTCGGTTGTGCTTTGCTGCAGCCAAAGCCAAATCACATCCAGTTCAGGATGTAAACACACAAATTTGCCAAAATAGTTTTTTTTTTTTTTTTTTTCTTCCTTTACACATTTTGATTTTTTTGTGTGTGTGTGATTTCTGCAGCCTGCTTGTGCAGACCTCAGATGCTGGCTGTCCTGCTGGCTTTAATGTTGGAGTGTTTAGTTTGACTTGCAGCAGGGGTCACCAGGACTATGCAGCCCTGCCGGCTCCTCCGTTCACAGACACAAACGTTCTGAGGCGAGTCGTAGAAATACACAAAGCGTTCAACAGTTTTCCTTTCTGGCAGGAGAAGTTTCGCTTTGTTTTTGCCATCGCAAACTCTTTTTTTTTTTTTTTTTTTTTTTTTGAGGAACATATTGATGGAGAGCTTTTAAATACTTTTAATCCATTCAACTCATTACAAATCTTTCCTTTACAAAGTACGTTAGATGTTGAGCACTTCAAGTTGTCGCTTCTTTTGTCACACTTAAATGTTTCAGCGCATTAAACATTTTTGTCATGCAGAGATAACAAGAGTAAAACGTAACTAGAACTTGCCTGACAACATGAAATAGGCTAAACAAAAAGCAACGCATTTAGAGACATTCAGCAACAAATGAGAAGCAGAGTTGCTGGCTTCTGTTAGTGTGGAAATGGTTGCAAGACTTTCAAACTCCAGAAAACTGCATTAGGAACCATTATCTACTAATGATGAAACATTGTACAGTGGCGAACCTTCACAAGAAAGGGTGATCTACCAAAATTACTCCGAGAGCGATTTGTCGACTCATCCAAGAAGTCACGAAAGACCCCACAACAACATCTAAAGCACATCAAGTCAGTGTTCAACAGCAACAAAGATATTGGGGAAGTTCCAAGGTTAGAATCCCCGCTGTTTCAAGAAAAACACAAGTGTCCGACTCACATTTGCAAAAAAAAAAAACAATTGAAAATGCTTCTTTTGTTAAATGCTCAAATGTTGACAGGACTGATAGAAGCCAAACAGAGAGGCTCTCATAGGACATAGTCCAACAGGATTAGAGCTTTAATTTGGACAACCTTTTAGTAAACGCCTTAAATGAATCCATGGAGTCTTTGTGTTGTTTTTTCTTTTTTTCACAGTGCTCCACAAACCCACAAGGTTTGATCAGACTGAGCCCTGTAGTAGATTTTATGTGTTTTTCCCAGACAAATAAACAAAAAACACATACCTCTGTCTCAGCTTTTCTACTGAGGAGAATCAGGTGACTGAACTGGGAACAAAATGGACCCACTGTGTTCATGCTATGGAAACAAACTTGTCTCCAATGCTAACTGAATGCCGAGTTTCTCTTGCATCCAGACGCACACATACGAACACACAATCGGAGCCTATCATGGGGATTTGATTTCTTGCATTTGACCCCGAGGGCCTGCTGAACTTGGAAAAAAAAAAACAAACGAAGAGGAGCAATTGAGCTTAAATAATTCAACAGTCATCTGCTGATGTGCTCTTGTCTTACCTATAACCCAAGGCCTGAATATATATATCACAAGTCAGGCATCTGTCACTTTGAGCTTAGCATGTGCGGGCTTCTGCATGTGCATGGCAACCAGAGCAACATGACACCAAACACTGAGGATATAGCCTAAAAATGCTGCTGCCGTATTTTAATATTTACGCAACTCCACGAGCATTTTGGTGCCAGAGTAAATCTGTGCTTCGGCAGTTTGCCATGTATCTGTCAGAGTGTCACCTTAACTAGGTAATCAAAAAGTTTGCAGCAGCAAAACAAACAGCTGTGCAGTGAAAACTGCTGTTTATGATCTGTGCGCAGCTGACACCGTAGCTGGGACTTTTACCACTGAGTAATGTTTGACCCCAGGACAGACGTGTGGCTGCAGGAACCCAAGTCACAGCAAAGTGTAAGCAGCCTACTTTAATGCAGACTTTAATGCACTGTGATATAATTGCAGTGTGTGCACGCATCCTTACAAATTCTTAAATTAATTTTAAAAATGTAAGCTGGCCTTAAATACATTAATCACAAGTCTTAAATTTTGTCAAGGCATGTCTATTTTATCTTGTATGTGGGTTTTTTTTCTATCAGGCAAAAGTTGAAGTTGTGCAGACATCTTCATTTCACACTGTGACTTGAAGCGGTTGCGGCTAACGCTAACTTTCTGCTAATATACCCTTGCTGGCCTGCTAGTTGAGGTGAGTAGTAACTAGATACATTTACTTAGTTAAATGTAACTTTTTGGAATAAATGTACTTTTAGGAGTAGTTTGACCACACCATATTTTTTCTTTTACTTGAGTAATAATATTTTAAGTACCGGTATCTCTAGTGTTACTTGAGTGACTACTCAACCCACTATGGAAGCCCGTTTCCGCCACTCTGTTAAAAAAAAAAATTAAATTATCTCATTATAATGAGATAGTAACTCAAAATAATGAGATGCTATCTCATTATAATGAGATACTGTCTCATTATTTTGAGTTACTATCTCATTATTTTGAGTTACTGTCAATATTTTGAGATAGTACTAAGTCATTATTTTGAGTTACTATCTCATTATTTTGAGATACTATCTCATTATAATGAGATAATTTTTTTTTTTTAACAGAGTGGTGGAAACGGGCTTCCATAACCCACTGTGAGTAGGTAGAATAAAATGTTTTAAATATTTCAGGGTTTCCCCCAGTGTATTATAAGCCTGGCGGGTCACCAGGCTTTACTTGTGCCCCTACCAGGCTTAGCATAAATTGCTTATTTATTTAAGTTTTTTTTTTTTTTTAAATGTTTGCATTTTTTAAGACTTTATAGTTGGTGTTCAGATATTAATCTTCCAGTAACACATAATTATCAAGTGATATTTTCAAATTTTCTGTCAACTTTAAACTTTTAACTCAAAAACACGGCAAGCAAGCCGCTGTATGAATGACTGCCGAGCGCTCCAACCACCGGGATTAGCAAGTTTTCTGGGGAAAACTTTGTGTTTTGTTTAAAAATACTAGTGCTACTCTTACTTACCCGCCTCTTAGCTAGCTAGTTTTACTGCGCCTATCATGGGTAATTGTAAATTTATAGGCGGATGACGGTCGTCTTCACAAATAGCTCACTTTTGTTGCCGGCTCATTAGATGTTACCTCAACTCAAGTAAGGATCTGAAAAATTTTTAATTGTCAGTCTCAGAGTGCCATTTCTTCTTCAATAGTTTTTCCAGTCTTACAAAAGTAATTTTGTAAATTTTTGTCTCGATACAGGGCTTGAACTTCATTCGTAGTGGTCTTAAAAAGTCTTAAATTTGAGTTGGTGAAACCTGCAGAAACCCTGAATTGGCTGACTTCACGTTTCCTTGGAGGGAAAAGGTTAAAGGTCAACTCTTGACTCCTTACAGTTAATAAGCTGTTGCAAAATTAGCATCAATTTTCTTTAAAAATGGTTTTCATTAACATTTTAATTGGAAAAAATGGCTTATTGAGACTTACTTATAACCTTCTCAGTAATCAATATAAAATATTTATTGACATCAAACAGTCCCTATAACTGCTGATGATTTTGCTGATTTATGTCTTAGGATGAACTTCAAGTCTTTGAGGCTGGACAGCCTCTGTGCCATCACCCTAACCTATAGCACCTCCCTTAAATTCTAACTGGGACTCTTGACAGAGCCACTCTAAAAAATTAGAATTACTTCCAGTCAGAAAAAAAACATGTTGGTGAAATTACACAATTACTTTAGACTTAAATCTACAATTTCGGATTCGACTGTAAGGAGTGCAGGTGGTTCTGCTCAGCTCAGCTTATTCACAGTTGCGCTCTAAATACCACCGCCATCAGTCTCCAGGGTGAAAATTCCTTGACGCTGAGTGACCTGCATATGCAGGGAAGGACATAACGTCCCATTCAGGACGGTGTGTTTAACGTAGGCTACACATGTCAGCGTGTGTGCATCAGTAAGGAAGTCAAAATCATGAGTTTGATTTTGCAGCTTCCTGCCTCTCCTGAAAGTCGTGAGTCCAATAAAAGTCGAGTGAATGACTGATACATATTTGATTTAAAACCATGTAATAAATGGCCCTAAATCTGAATTTTAAAAATTGGGATGTTTTGGTGTTTCCGCTGTCTTAAAAGAATGAGGCTTGGGTCACATATGGGCAGAAAAGGTACATTTGAGCCACTTTTTCTGCAGTGTGAACACAGCCCAAGTCTGATAAGATCACTGAAAACCACTAGTGAAACCTACAAATGTGCAGAAATACAGGAAGGACCAAAACAAATGAATAAGTACAAAATGCAAAGTTTTATCTCAAGTAACCCTGAGAATCTGTTCACTTCAGGTGACTTTGACATTTTTGTTAGTTTGAAATATGTTCAAGCTAATAAAAATGAATTCTGAACGCTTACTTTCTGAATGCAAATTAAATTATTTTATCCAGGAGTCCATCAGTTGAACCGCAAGACTAATGACCTTTCACCTGGAATCAACAGTATCAGTATTATTTCAATTACCTACTAATAATTAGATAAGTCCACTGTAAACATGACGAAGTTTTAATCTCTTTTTATCTTTTTATATAACACACCCTTATCTTAAGGATTTTGTACCCTGTAGTTGACCGAGACTTCTGATTATTCTGAGATTATCACTGCAGACTAGAGAACTGAGCTCAACCTTGCGCCGCTCAAATCCTGAGAAAGAACGGGTTTTGCCAGTGTTTTGGAAAACAGAGATGCCAAACTTCAATAAAGCAAGTAAAGATTGATTAAGATTTGTGGCACAAATTAAGTTAACAAACTTTTGAACTCGGGAAAACAGAGCTAGCATGGAGACAACAACTTAGCTAGCGCTAGCAACTCGGCCCTGGAGAGTGAAAACGAATCTGTTGGTTCTAGTTTGCGCTGTTAGCCGCAGTAAGTTAGAATTTTTGACATGGCTGGATGACATTTTGAATGTTGTTGTGGAAATTAAAAAGAACTGGTTCACTTCACAGAGAGTAACACAAATGAGGGAAGACGGGAACGTCCTCTGGACCTAGCGCCTCTGAGAAGCCAGTGGCAGCTGGAGAGAGCGTATAGAATGAACGAAACGAAAGATCCACCAAGAACTTTGATTATGAAGTTTCAGAAAGACAATCACAAGATTGTTATGAAAACAGCTCAAGAGAAAAAAGAAATTCTCTACAAGAATCAGTGCACACCGTTTTACAACGACCTCACATGTGAAGTACATAAACAATAAGTGATCTATGGTTTTAATGAATTCTAATTTTGCTGTTTTACAAGAAACACATACGTACTAGGGACAAAGATAAAATACTGCAAAGATGGCAGGAGACAGTTTATACGGCATCATTAACAACACAAGCTAGGGAGACGATGACTTTAATTCACGAATCAATACAGTTTCAGCTTTCAAACACAAACGTCAAGTATTAACAAGACAACAGGAGCCATATATTGTCACATGTCCAAGAAGAGACAAACACTCTTGAGTCAATAAATCAATATCCTGGCCATGTTTATAAAGCTGGGGCAAGAACAGTAGTTAAACTGTAACTACTGCTTGGCTCAGCAGTTCATTAAAAACCGATTTGTTTTGAAAGAAGTTTTATCTCAATCCCTGTGAAACTCAGGAATGTCAACAGTACAGGATTTTTGAACAAGTAGCACGTTGTCTACGTTTTCCAACTACCAAGTTCCTGGCAGAAATTTTAAAGCAGGAGTACAACAGGATTATTTCAGTTTGTTGTGTTACGTCATAAAAAACCCAAACAAGTCTATTACCTATTAACAGTACGCAATTAGTTGATGGATAGCACATGGTTGTGGATTCATATTTTACACACAAGTTAAAATGTTCAATTATGAGGCTGGAAAATTAATTATAAGTCAGAATTCTGTGAGGGAAAGTCAGAGATTTCCTGTCAGTATTGGCCCAAAATCCAACATGGCTGCCTTGCATAAAAACCATAGAGACAGCTGTTTTAAAAAAAAGGTTAAAAAAAAGCTTTTATTGGCATTTTTGATTATTTACATGTCATTTAACCAGTCGCACAATCTAAAGTGATGTTTTAGAAATATAACGTAGAGCCTGTATTGTTAATTGTAGTTAGTTATGATATATAATTCTGAACTCCTACTTGCCCAGATCCAAGGTCCCACTGTTAGAGATATTGATCTTGACCATCAGACTTGATCATATTTACCATACAACTACTGATACCTAAATTTCTCCTCAGTGTTACTAAAGGAACTCCACGTACCAGCAGTGGTGCCAATACCACTGTTTGAGAAACATGATTCTTCGGTTTTTGCACGCTTCCAGAATTGTACTTAACAATACTATAAAAGAAATGGCTCTTGGTCAGAGTGCAATATTGTGAACTAAAAGGCAATATATTTAATTGGCTGAGGCCCTCGGAGAGTAGGCGCTACCCAGCCCAGTCCGACCCGTAGCTCATGACTGAATAAAAAGAAACAGGCTCGGTATAAACGGCATCCATGGGAGAATTTCATGATTAAAAAGAACACAAAGGCCCTTCTCACATTTGCCAAGAACATCTTGATCATCCCCAAGACTCTTGTAAACATCTTCTGCCCTAAAATTAACGCAACACTTCAGAAAAACAGCATCATAGCTACAGTCAAACATGGTGGTGGCGGTGTGAGGCTCTGGGGCTGATTTGCTACTTCAGGACCTGACTAACTTCAAATAATTCATGGATGCTCTAATTCTGCTGACGTCGAACCATCCGTTCATGACCCTTAACCTCACGTGGGTTATGAAGAAGGATCATGATTCGAAGCACACTGCCAAGTTCACCTCTGACTGGTTCAGGAACAACAAAGAGAAGATTTTGGATTGACCTACTGAAAAGGTGCAGGCAAAAACAAACCAAAAAGAAATCTTACTCTCCAAATTGATTTTGCGAATGTTTTTCTTCTAAATTTATACTTGGTTCTGTATTTGCGTTGAGGTGATTTGGCAAATTTAATTGAGGGATAATTTTGTCTTTTGACTTCCTTCCTAGAGTAAAATCAAAACAGAAGAAAGCAGACCTACTTAAAGACTTTTTTCCCGTGTTTTAGTGGAATTAGAGCCTCTTCACTTTAAAGCCTCAATATACCAGTACATTTGCTGCAGACTTACAGATGCTGCCGAAAGCTACCACTTCCCACACACTTTCACTCATGAAGAAGCCCTTTTATCTGGTTTGTAGTCAGAGACTAATGTTGTTTAACCGCACAAGACATGCAAAGGGGACAACGTTTTGGCTCTGAGCACATCAAACAAGGGCAAAACCTGCACCCACGCCTGCAATGGTGAACCACTTTTCTGTGTGTATGTGTATGCAAGCGTGTGAGGCGGCGGAGGAAACGACCTGCTCTAACAGAAAACAACAAGTAAATGTCTGGCTAAACCACAAGACAAATGTCACTTCCAGTCCAACATGAGAGCAATGAAAACCAGGGTAGCAACTCCCTTGTTTCTCACATATAAACAGGCTGATGTGTAATACTTTAATATACAGGTGCAAAGTCTGTAAAACTGAAACAAAACTGAAATTGCGTGACAGCGTTGTCAGAAAGACAAATCAGCAGAATCAGCCCCGGCCACTTATCTCTTCTATGGACATTAAGCATCTGTTTGCGATAAATACACACACACACACACACACACACACACACACACACACACACACACACACACACACACACTCACAAATGCACAGTGAAACCAACCCCTGCGTGCCACCTGGGTCAGATCCAAAAGGACATGCCCCCTTATATGATGGATGATGATGCATTTAGCTTTTGATAAGCGTTAATGAGGTTGTATTTGTTGATTATTAACCAGCTCCGGGATCGTCAAGGGGAGCAAACGTAGGCTGAGTTAGTTTTATGTGCACTGGCACAAAGGAAAGCTTAATTCATGTTGATTTTCAGCTCAGAGTCCAGCTATGAATGAGAGCAAATATTTGTCTTTGATACTGTTGATATTGGTTTCATATTTTGCATGTAGAGCAACATATAATCACATATTTTGACTGTACAACAACGCCAGTCCTGACATTGAAGGAGCAGCTGATTGAACTTTACAAATGTACTCAATTTGACCAAAGACAGGCTTTTGTCCACTTTTTCTATAACAAGATTAACCAGGACAAATACGACTGAACTGTATATGACTCAGGATAAGAGTAGAAATGACTTTATATCTTAACATATTGCAAATCTCCATTTTTTTTTTATTTAAAATTATTTTCCTCAGCAGTATCTTTTTTTTAGTTTTTGCTACATAATTTTTAATTCAGTCTTTTTAAAAATCGGAGTCGAATGTCTACCAACCTTCTAACTAGCATCCCAATATCTCCTCTCTTAGCCACAGTCAAAAATAGAAAATAAGGGAAAACATGCTATTTAAGTAAGGCACGTATATATTGAGCTTCAAAAGTCAAGAATTGCAAGAAAATACCTTTTCACCTAACTTGTGCATCTACAGTTAAAGCAACAATAAGTTTAATAGACCCGCAAACCCAAGTTTATCTTGGTACATTAGGGGAGTGTACGGTAAGCAGCATGGTAAAAGAAGTAAAAACAAACTTTAGATGCTATCTACATCTATATACCAAAATCCTGTTGCTTGGAGAAAAGTTTTAAATGTGCCAAATTTGCTAAACTCTACCAAGACTTGATAAGCCTGGATTGAGATTGTTGACATCTCTCATAGAGGGTTTGGTATGTCACAATATAACATGGATATATGGCAAAGCTTCTCACTCCCACTATTAGGTGTCGTGGTGGATCTGTGATACTTTGTTTTTCCAGACACTCTGAACCCGGTCACTGTGGCATCATCGGCCATCTGTAACATCAGAACATTTCAGGTTTCAAGGAAACAGAAACTGGGTCAATAGGTCCCTTGGTGGGGTAATGATTGAACGCTTGTGGAGGACACTGAACGTGTCTGCACTGAGAGCTACCTGGACAGAGATGACAGTTTACCTGTTCCCACTGATGTGGTTTCCCCTCATTTAAATTATATTAGCTCTTATCATGCTAAATAAAACGGACTCCTTTTATCTTTGGACTCAATTCACAGATGGGAGACAGTCTTTTGTTCCTTGGCTGCAGAAAGATATACCTATGGCTGATGCTATGAAGTTTATTTTTTAAATAACGGAATTTCATATAGTTACTGTTTGGGATGGATGATGCTATGAGAAGCTGATTATTCCTTCTTTTTTTTGCCACTAGCCTAGGAATCGGATTTAACTCAGACTTTGAGGTACAACATCTAACGACAGCATTGGACTGAATTCCTGTTTCCACATGACCAATAAAAATGGCTTTTTCTTACATGATTTCCACTTGCTGCCCTCTCCACTTGCAGGAGTAAGTTTTAAGAGAGAAGAGAGCAATGCAACATTTTTAGAAGACCTCTCATTTCTATGTACATCCAACATTTTCAGTACTCTTTAAACTGGTCTTCATCAGTACTACTCCAGACTTCCTGTAAGTCGTAGAAAGTATTTTGTTGGACTTCTGCAACTTTTTCACTCATTTTTGGTCCAGTCCATTCATGCAGTTATTCATCACCTGGAATTCAAGCCATGGTGTAATTTTTGCTCTGTCTCTTTCTTTATCTTTTATCATATGACCTTAAATGAGTCAAATGTGGCCTGCAGTGTGTTAGATGTTGTTTTGGGCTCTTTTGGGACCTCCTTGATGAGACGTTGATGCATTTGTTTAGTGCTCTTTGGTCTGCCAGTTACTCCTGAGAAGATTCACCATCACTGGTCCACATTTTCTTTATGAATAACGTCTTTTGCTTTGCAAGCTTTCCCAGACTGATAGGCCATATCTTTACATAAGAGCATGGTGTGTTGCCTTTTGAAATATGTTGGCCTACCTCATGTTAGAGTGATTCTTGAAGTGATATCTTGATTGTACAGGTAAGGAAAAAAAATCAGGCCTAGGTTTAGCTGACAATGAACCAGAAAATATGCTTGATCGTGATTTATGAAGATGGTTTGAGATGTCTATGTAATTGAGAGAAAAACATGAAAAATCTTCTGGATGGGGAAATTGGTTTGTACAGCATAGAACAGGCTTAATGTAAGAGCCACTGCAGAAAGTAGCACCCTGTACAACAGGCGTGTCCAAAGTCGGTCCTCAAGGGCCGGCATCCTGCATGTTTTTGTTCTCTCCCTGGTTGTAGTAACAACCTTCTCAGCTTGTCAATGTTCTCCTAAGGCCTCTAATGAGCCATCATTGGATCCAGGTGCGTTAAACCAGGGAGAGAACTAAAACACACAGGATGGCGGCCCTCCAGGACCGACTTTGGACACCCCTGCTGTACAACAAAGGTTGTACCCTGTCAACATTTTATAGATTCGGCAAATATAGATATAACACCAGATGAATTTGAAATATCTTTACAATTCATAGATTAGATTCAAGGGATCCATTTGTATAAGAGGTTAAACCTCAAGAAAGACCTATCAATAAGCACCACTTCAAATATAAGAAATTTTGTCTCTACAGGAAGTTGCCCTTATTAGAAGTAAGGCCAACAACTTCAAGACTGTCGTGGGACAATCAAGTTCTCTTTGCTTCCACATAACATTTATCAGCATTCACAAAGGGAGGCCACAGTAGCTCGTGAATATGAGTGTTTTTACCACAACTTCCACTCTTCCTGGTAACCACACAGAATACAGAGTACATTACTGATGCAGTAATTTTATGCCAGAGAGATGGGAAGACAAACAGTCAGGCCACAGCATAAACGGAACCAGAGTATGAGCTGTGGCTGTTGTTCATTTCCCAACCTGTCTGTCACCCAGGCCATTTTTGCAACCAACTCCGTTCAGCGTTTCCTCTATGGCTCCGAGAGGCCCATAAAACGGGCCATAATTGTTATGTAGATGAGCGATGAGGTTATGTCCTTGCGCGCATAAATATATCTTTATACGAGGGCATGGAAGGTAATGAGCAGTCATTATAATAAAGGTTGTTTTATACAGCACAATGAGTCACATGCCAAGGGCTCCGACACTGGCGCATAAATACACACAAACACACCGAGTGCTGGTTGTTTGCTTTTTGTGCAGATTGCTGAAACCAAACCAGCTCACTGGTCTGCTTGGGAACAAGAGATAAATAAAGAGGCAAAGACGGAGACAGAGAGGGACGAGGCTAAAAGAAGTGGCGCAATCCTACCACCCAGCTGCAGGAATGTCTTGGCTTTTGCAGACATCCTCTACCTTCGGTGCAGGAAGAGAGGGAGGACTGGTGTGTTTGGCAGAAGCACCATGTAATGCAAACAAAGGCTGCAGTAGTTTGTGAATATGAGAGGGGGAAACCGCTGCAACGAAAGCAGCAATTATGTTTTGACATTATCGGTATCGGTTTTATTTTCCTGCGCCAAACTGCTGGAACCACACATTTAAACCCTCTGGCTGGCCTGCTGTGATCTTCATTCTCGCACATAGATCCTCAAAACACCATCAGAGGACATGCATGCTGAACTTTTAGCCACCTTAGCTTTGAAGAGGAAACAAAAGTTTATAACAGGGGTTTATTATCCAGATACCATTATCATTGTGATTGATTAGTTTGCAGAAATTATCTGGTTCTGTAATCTGTTTTCCTGTAATTTCAATCAATGCAAAACTCTGCACATCAAAATTCTCAGTTCTGTAATTGATAATAAGCCACTAGACTGTGGCGGTGATGCAGCAGTTTAGTCACTGTGTGGATGGCGTCAGCATTAAATATGGACAGGTTGAGCATTTCATCAACACTGAAATAAAAAAAAAACATCAAATGTCCTCAGAGAGACAAAGGTAGTGCTGTTAGGAGAGACATGTCTGAACTGATTTTATTTTTAAATAGGCTGAGTTTATTTAATCGCCTGTTAAAACCTGCTGGTTGCAAGTCCACAAAATAAAAATAAAATCATTTTATAACATTACATAACAGAAAACTAAACTTGAAACTTTGACTTTTTTGGGGGGCAAAAAAATCTGACCAACAGATGTCAGTTTGCTATGTCTATGTCTTGTCTTGTTGAAAAGGCGAACTAACAGAGACCAGCAGATTGACCCTAAGACAACTTAATCAGATAACATTGAGGCTTAACAAAGCATAGCAAGTTGGCTCCGTCTTATCATTTTGAGTTTTCAGTGCCTTTCCTTGGAATCGTACATGAAAAATGATGTGTCATTTTGGAAATCTGCCAAAGTGCTGGGAAAGATTATTCTACAATGTCTAGAATAAGACAATGTCTGGAGTAAGCTTTCCCAGAGAGGCAGGGAGGTGTGATACATGGAAGTCGTATTCTCAGCTCCTTTCTTTAAAAAAATGAGACCACCACCACCACCTTAAGTGCACCACTCCACAGGTGTTGTCCCAATCCTCCTTGCGTCATTGAAGAGACATGTCAACCAGGACAGCCCATTGACGTTTAATCTCATCCACCACTGGCACCAGGAAATCTTTTAACTACCTCAGAGACCTCAAACTTGGTAATGGACTCTTTCCCTCCCTCTCCCTCCTATCCTATCTCATCAACGTACTTGGTAATTGATTGAGTCGTCACTGAGCTGTCAAACAGTTTACCAGGACTTCCTTGAGGCCAACCAAAGGTCCTTGCCCAAGACATTCCTCAATTACTCCCAAAGTTTTTTGCTTCTTCAGCCACAAAAACTGAAGTCCTTCTGGCTACCTACTACCTGGAGTCCCTTATTACAACTAAGTCTCTCTTTCTACAGCTTGATGGCTTCCATCATTGCTGGTGTCAACCAACAGGTCCTCTGACAGGCACTAAAGCCCTCCTGAAACCTGTATCTGCAACTGCAGTCTTGAACAAGACCCATCCAGACCATGTGCCCAGCCTCCATCATAATTCAAATTGAACTTATAGTAAGTCAAGGTTCTTAAAAGAGTTGTTGATGTGGAGTGCTATAGGCAGGTAGGCTATCATGTTGTGGTTTGTATTACATCTAATCTGAAGAACCCTCTGTTGTTGTTTAACAGCCTACATTTTCTTGATTATATAAATAATTTTTCTTTGCACCATAATCTCCAGAGGTTTCACAGCAGTCTCGAGTACAGAACCAACCTTCTTAATCTGATTGTTTAGCATTTTAAGTTTTGGTTCTCATGCTACTTCCCTGAACAGTGATGACATTCTCAACAACAGACTTCTAAATTATACACAGCATCTTGCTACAAACACTGAAGAATGTAGATTTTCTCAAGAAGTAAAGTTTGTTCAGTCCCTTCTTGTAGATGGCTTGACCGTTGCTTCCTAAAAGTTTTGTTTTTTACCTTTGTCTGGCCACGCTAAAGGCCCCCCATTGAATCACTCTTAGTGTGACCTTTTTCCTGTTCCCATTTTACTATGAGATTATCCCCTCTGTTCACAAAGAATTTGAAATTGTTTTTAACAAATATTGGGAGATCAGATCTTTCAAAATAACCGAGATCAAAAGTCCGCCCCAAAACTGATTTGTTTATGTCTCATTTTGGGTCATTTTAAGATAAACATACTTCTAAATGCTCCCTAAAGGCCCTTATAGGCAAACCCTTCGTGTTTACACATGACACTGAAGTGCATTAAATCCACAACGACCACTTTATGATCCCAGTGGAATTCAGATAAGACTTTTCAGCAATGGAGAGAAATGCAAGTTTGAGCCCAAAAGTACTGGAACAGAAGACAGGTTACAGTCATGTCTGTAGCAGGTTACACATTTCTACCATGTGAAAACGCCTTTATTTAATCTTGATTAATATTAAAGTTGGAGTGTTTCTGAGATGCAAGACATAACCCTCTAAAAACCGTAACGTAACACATGATCAGTCTGCTGGAACATTTCTCATATTCATCATATTACTACAGCTGAAGGAGCTTACTCTCTCATCTAAGCCACTCTGTAAAAAGAAGGAATGGTTTTATCACCCTGCTCTTTAATGTCCACAGTTGTTAAGGAACGCATCCACTTCTGGCCAGATTGTTGGTCAACTTCAAAGGCGGCAGACTAGCCGGAGGTCAGTGGTCAAATTGTTTGTCTTCCTCACAGCATGAGTGCAGTCAGTGGTCCGTGGAGAAGGTAGATGGAATGGGAGATTAGATGGGATTTTATCTGGGGAGTGTATGCTTTGTTCTTGGGCTCGCGTTCAAAATATTGTTTATGCCATTGGTGATGGCATCGGTGATATAAATCTTAGATAAAGAATCAGGGAGAGACATAAGCTCACTAATAAGAAAGCATTAGACTTCTTGTTCGGTTCAGACGAGACTACATATTGAGTTTCTGCTGTGGTTCTGATCAGTACTTTGTAGAAACACTTTCCATGGGGTTTGTTTCACCTTTGCAAATCTTGAGACAGAAGTTTCTGCAAACTCTTGGAAAAATTACATTTAGTACATTTATAACTGTGTTTTTAAAAAAGTTACATTTTCAGTCAATTCGGCACTGTATCGGATCAGAGTTGCCGATAAGGAAAAAAGTGGATTGTGTATCCCTAGTTACATACATAAGGCGGCCATTTCACCATAAGGATGTTGTGTTCAAGTTGGTGTGTGGTATTTCACCCAGACTTTTTGATTTTGGTCTCATCTGATGAAAAAACCTTCTACTGCATGGTTGCTGTACCTAACTTATAATTGTACTGGAAACCAGTTGTGGGCTTCTCCTGTTCCTCCAGGGTTCTAACGCACTTTCAGCAAACCGTCTAAAGGGCAGTTGCTAGTTTTTATTTAGAGGACTTTGACAGATGTCACACTTTTCATGTAAACAGTTTTGAACACCATGCATCCTTCTATTCCCATTTCTACTTTAAATAGATCTATCACATAAGTCCCCACAAAACACACTGACGTTTGTGTCTCTTATATGCAAGGTCAAACTGGATCATCTCATTGTTTGACAGCATGTTGCTGACCAGAGGACAAAATTCTCTTTTTTTTTCCAGATTGGAAACTCTTGTTTTCATAACTAACATTTCAACCTCAAAGCCAACACCCTTAAATTTTTGGAGGTGAACATTTATCTCCCGCAACCACCAAGCCATAAGTCTTCCCATTGTAGGAATTTGCATTGGAGCACTGGGGCCCAAACTCCTTGTCAAAACAGGACATACTAATGCAGCCATTAAATTGAAAGGAATGTGGGGAGCACGTCTCATAATTTTCTCTCCATGTCCCACTCTGCCCCAAGTGCCTTGCATTTGCTTTTGGAGGAGCAAAATAGAAGACAGACTCCAGATCGCATGCTCTGGGTTTTGCCTGCGCTGACCCGTGTGTGTAAGTGAAGGAATATTAGGTGATTATGAAGGGCATATGCAGAGGACAGGGAACATATTTCACAAGCGCTACAGATCAAAGGGTGGCAACATGGTCGACTCTCCCACCCTCCACTTTTTTCTCTGTACCTCTCCTTTCCTCTCTGTTCTTCTGGAGGGGCTCATAAAATCCACTAATCTAATTATAGCCTGCCTAAATAGACTAAGTGGAGCCTCATGTAGAGCGAGGGATAACTGGGGTTTGAAAAGTCACTCAGACCTTTCAACCCTCTTACCAAATCTTCCTCTGTGGAGCGTGGAGCTCACTTCTCCGAGGACGGGGCGTTATCTCCAAGAATCAGAACAAAACTCATTTAGGGTAATCATGCTGGCATAAAATAAGATAAGAGGAAGGCAGCAACTGAAAGATAAGATGCAGAGATAGGCTAAATTGGATTTTAATACCTTTAATACATGTAGAAGAAAAGTGCTGGATTTTGCAAATTTAAATACATTTTAATCAGACAAGAATAAGCCTCTATGAATTTTTTTTTTTTTTTGCTTTGAGGGTTTCACTTGTTGCTAAGCCTACAACTAAATTGCAGATAACATTTTTTATTGCGTTTGAGAAATTTTTGACTCATTCAGCCGGTTTTAATTTCACCACATTGGAGAGTTTTCTGGCATCAATAACGCATTTAAGGTCATACCACATGAATTTGACTAGGCCACTTCAAAATCTTCATGTGGTATTAGTTCTTTTTTATTTTGAGCTGTCCAGAGTTGGGCTTGTTGCTGTGCTTTGGATCACTGTTCAGCTGCATAAGCTTAAGCTTGAACTTGAGATCGTGAAATGGTAGCCAAATTCTCCTTGCAGATAGAACCATAAAGGAGAATTTATGGTTCCATCTGTCACGGCATGTCGTCCAGGTGCTAAAACCGCAAAGCAGCTCCAGAACATCACATGACCACCACCGTGTTTGGCTGCTGGTAGCACATGTCTGCGGTGTGATGAGTGAAATTGTCCTTGGCTTTCAGAAAATGTGGTTCTCGACTTTTACTCAGTTTATCTTGGCTTTGAAATTTTGTTTGATGACCTGAAAGATTTAGTTTTTTATAATAAAAAAAAAAAAAGAGGTGAAAACTGAAAAAATCTCTAAGCACCGAGAATAAGAAGTAAGTAAAGCTCAAACATGAAATTGGAAGTACTGAAATAAAACAGAGAGGTCTTTGAACTGTGTCAAAAGTCAGCCTGGTTAAGCGTACTGCAAGATGTTGTTGCCGATAACATTAGTCACGCTGTCATCTTGACGCAGCAGGTTTGCCGCGGCGGCCGTTTCTGTTTAGGTTGTGGTCTAATGGTACGTGATTTTACTACTGAAGGGTGTGGCTGTGCTCAAGCAAACACACTCACTGCATGCCCAGAGCGCAAACACAAAGCTTGTAGTTTTTCAAGAGCCACTTATGAGCTTTTGCTGCTCACGCCTTTGCGTTGTTTTTTTTTTATATTGCATTTTGGGCATCAGCAGCAGCTGAGAGAGATTAAATTCAAAGTGTTTAACAGATGAAAATAATCTTAAATAGTTTTTCATGGAATTTTTATTCAGATTTTCCCTTCTAAGCATATTAGATTGGAAAAAGATAATTTGGTAGCTGATTCAATTTTTACTATATGGGCCATTCCTTGTTGAAAGTGTTGGGTTGATGATATTTCTTAAATTAATATTTGCAAAGTTTACAACCCTCTCCTCCCTCTAGCGGTGTGGCTAATAGTTGTAGAAACTTAGCATGGTAGCATTTGCACATTATGTATGCTAGCTTTAGCACTGTAACTTAGCTAGCAAAAGATTATAAATGGTTTCACTGCTTTAAAAATAAGCTCAACTTCAATAATTTCTCAACTTTATTTACACTTTTAATACATTATGTATGCTAGCTTTAGCACTGTAGCTTAGCTAGCCATAGCAAAAAGTTATAAATGTATCCACTGCTTTAGAAATAAGCTGAAATTCAATTATTTCTCAACTTTATTCACACTTTCAATAGGTTATGTGTGCAACTTTTAATCAAAGTCACTGAATAAAACCACATTATGGACTTTCTGGATGATCATTCTTCCAAATAAATGATAATATTTTGTAGAGTAAGTATGAAAAATAACCTGTCGAAACATCAACTTAGTTTGATTAGTTACTTTTAAAAATGATTGTTAAACCTTTATTTAACAAGGTAAATAAAGACCTCTTTCACAAGGTTGACCTGGGCAAGAAAGGCAACAGCACACGTCATTAAAAACAAGACAAGTGGACAGAAATAACAAAAATAGACATTAGAAATATATAAAATGCGAACAGTTTGACAAAATGAAGTAATTGTGACAATAATAATTTAATAAAACAGTGGCAATTTTGCCAGCAGATTTGAAACACAGCCACTGTTGACAGGATATCCGTTGTTATTGGAGTTTATTAAATTAGATATACAGTATGTACTTGTAAACAAACCTGTCCTGGATTCCTTCGTGTTCCTGTCATAGACATCTGTCAGCTTGCTTCTACCTGATGAATAGGAGTTGATAGGAAATCATCCAGTTTGAACCCTGACAGGTGTGCTGGTGAGTAAATGGGTTTGTACACCGTGGGGTGAAGTGCAGCGTGTGAGGCTGTTGCGTGACTCACAGTAGGCTTAAGCTCCTTGCATATCCTGTTTTTGTCAGGTTGCATACCAGAGGGAAAAACATTTACAGTAATCCACATAAATCAGGTTGTGCAGGTTGTGAATAACTCTGAAACCTGTGGCACTTTGCTCAGTCTTACTCCATCACTTACAGTTCACTTGGTCAGTTAAATACTTTATCCCCTCATTTTTTGATTAGTAGTAAAATACCATCCCAAAAACAAAAAATAAAACTTTTTTATTTTTTTATTTTATTTTATCATGCCCTCAGTGTGATGCTAAAAATAAATATTCCCTCTCTGACAAAAAAAGTTACTGGAACGATTATGAAGTTCATCACCTTTACATAAACATCAGTTCTATCTGAAGGAAAGTATTAACAAAACAGGACGCTCATGATACCGCCACCACTGTGTTCCAATATGGGTATGTTGTACTTTTACTTTTTTCTGTGCTACACATACCAACGTCTGGGTTTGTGACTCAAACGCTTAAACCTGGTTTCATAAGACTGCACCACATTCTCCCATGAGGTCTTAGCCAGGTCTGCATGTTTTCTCTGGAAGAAATGAATTCTGTCTTTCAAGAATTCAAAGTCCAAACATATGGAGAATACTGGAGATTGCTTTACATGTGGGACACAGGCGGTACTTGTTGGAAATCCCTGCAGCCCTTCAGTGTTGTTTTCTGGCTCTTGAAAGCCACCCATATAGTCTTTCCATCCATTTTGGAGAAATGTCCCATTTTTGCCAATTTCTCTCCTGTCCAAATTCTGTCTGCAATCATTGCCATCAGCCTTCAGTGTGTTGTTGCTCTGTTCATTTGTAACCTCTCTCCGAACTATTGCTTTAACCAAAGGACGCTATTGTGTAACCCTCTTCATTGTTTAAAGGAACATTCTGTGTTTCTGGAGCTTTGAAAACATCCATCACGGATGCTGTGCCAGTTCACACCCAGAAACCAACTTCCACTGTGATCCAGCACAATTTTATCGATTTAATTGACCTCCTTGATATGTTGTTTCTCCAAGAACGAGTCTAGGTTGTCTTTTCAAGGCCAGACGTATACAATATGTTGTTTATTTGCTTAACATGTTGTTTCATATGTCTCTATGTCCATCCATCCATCCATCCATCCATCCATCTTCTTCCGCTTATCCGAGGTCGGGTCGCGGGGGTAGCATGTCTCTATGTGGCCTGTCAAATTTATTTTCTACGGGCGTGCCGTGGTGGCGTAGGGGTTAGCGCGACCCGTATTTGGAGGCCTTGAGTCCTCGACGCGGCCGTCGCGGGTTCGACTCCCGGACCCGACGACATTTGCCGCATGTCTTCCCCCCTCTCCTTCCCTGTTTCCTGTCAGCCTACTGTCACATAAGGGACACCAGAGCCCACAAAAAGACCCCCTGGAGGGGTAAAAAATATATATATTATTTTCTACGTAACTACACCACGGCCCAGTTTTCTTTCCCATACGTACCAGCAGCTGTAAAGCAGAAACAGTGAGTACATGTTAAACCAGTTGCTTCATCTGTTTATTCATTCCTCAATATCTTTGACACAAACCACATTCTGCATATCAGTTGCCTGAAGGAAAGGTGAAACAGGTTCTGGACTTACTTTGCCTGCAGGTGTAGGCTTTTCAAACCTAAAGATGTTTGAAACAGAGACACAACCATGCACGCATCTTCATATTTAAGTCGTCCAGGTCCTGACGTAGCAAAGCATCCCCAGACCACCACACTGCCACCACCGTGTTTGTTGGTATGTTGTTTTTAAACCCAGTGTTCATTTCGTGTCACATTTGGCCCTTACTGAGTGATTGTCAGGTTATTTTGTTGATCTGCATTAATCGTTTTTTGACTTCAGTTACGAATTCCCATTTGGACTATTTTTGAACTTTGACTGGGCCAATATAACTCAAAAATATGCCTCAGACTAAAGCACAAGTGTCAAACAAAAGGCCTGTGGACCAAATCTGGCCTGTCATAACTTTTTACATGGTACTCTAGATTCTAGACTAAACACTGAGTGTGCTTAAATATTATGTAATCAATCAAATCAATGCAGCTTTTATCTGCTTACTGCCAAATTATATCAATCGGTCCCTCCAGTTTCTTGAAAATCATTGTGGAAATTCATGCAGAATCAACAAATCCCCGCACTTTTTTGCACTAATACATAATTGGGAGTTAATAGCTGATTTTTCTCAATACTTGTCAAAAACTCTCTTACTTGTACTGCAGAGCTGCCTCAGCCTTAATTGATGTCAGGTTATAGGCCATGATCTATACAGTGAGTAATAAAAAGTCATAAATAAATATCGCAAATATTTCCAAATTAGTACCAAAAACACTTTTATGTTTATTGGAAAAATCACAAAAAGAATCACGAAATCCCGGAGGGACTGAAAAGATGTTCAATAATATCATTTAATTTTAAGAGTTTATTGATATTTTAACAGTTTGTGGACAAGTTTTATCAATACATTCTGGCCCTTTAAGAGCATTCAGGATTTTGATTTGGCCCAAAACAAAAATGACTTTGACAACCCTGGTCTAAAGTGTCCATTTTGTTGTATCTCACGCTGTATTTTTAGGGTTTCACTTTCTGGAAGGTGAAGTTCCTCTCCAGTCTCAAGTCGTCTTCAACTTCCAACCGTTTTTTCTTTTTCCACGATCACTCTTCTTCGAGCTCCATTAATCTGTCCGTCATCAACTCTGACCAGCTAAATAAAAGCACGCTGAACTCATCTGCTGAGTTCACAGCTAATTACGGTTGCGCAGACTAATTCATAGGTGAATTGTCTTTTCCATATAGGCGACTTCTGAAGTTACTGAATTTTTCTGCGAGTACACAAACAGACATAGTAAAGGGCGTCAGCTTGACTCTTCCTGGGTTTGTGATAAAGAGTCCCCCTCCCCCATAGGCATCATGTGCATGAGAGCAGACCATTGCGATAAACCAACCTTGATAAGATTACTCCCTGACACTCTTCCTATCTGTCCTCCTTCTCTCCTCTGCACTTTACTGTGTGTCTGCCTCCCTCTCTCCCACTCCCCATTATTGCCCCCTGGCCACTGTAACTCCCCTCTCTCACCATCACACACACACACACACACACACACACAGCCTTCATTCCTGAACATCCCCTGCACTCCTTACCTGCCACGAAGGGCATCCTAGCTCATCATACTTCAATGTATCTATTTCCTATCTTTCAGCTCCAACTTACCCGCCACACCCCCTTTAACCCCCCCACTCCCAGTCTGGTTCACGCAGGGTTAAAACGTCTTCATGAACCCGCCGACCCCGCGTGGGGAACAGACAAAACAAAGATTTCCTGTGTAAAATTACAGTTTGTTAGTGTATGTTAACAAACTGTGGCCAAAGTAATGACAGAAGAAGATTAGGCACTCATTTTAAGAGAGATATATGGACGTTGAGAAAAATTTAACAGATGCTTCCCATAATTTTCGCGTCGAGTCGCAAAAAAAAAGAAGTCATTTGTTTTTCTCTGCAACTGTTAGCAGATAATGAACGTGCTTTCCCCTGAGATTAAACGTGGATGTGCACTTATCTCTTAGTTCGAAGTGAGGGAAGTTACGAAAGTTGAATTCACCTTAACCTTTGGTTTAGCAATGGCTAAACATTGCTAAACACCAATTCAAATGTGCATTGATCACATTCGAATTGTGATAATGCAACCACAATTCAAGTACATACTCAGTTATGGAACAATCCTGAATGTTACAACAGTTAATGTGGTTAATGTCACTATTGATAACATGTTGTGGTCACCTGCTAGACTACTTCTGGGTTTTTTTTTGTGCTTTTTATTGTCAAATGGAAATGTTTCATATCAAAACTTAATTTCAGATAAAGATAATCTAAGTAAATACAAATAAACAGATTTCTAATTCTTATTTTATTTATTAAGGCAAAAAAGGGCTACCTTTTAATCATTAATTAAGTGTGATTAACAACCATTTTAGATTCAATGTGACTAACTAAATTTGTAAAATTAAGAAGCCATCTAAATAAGACCTGTCTGACAACTTGAAGTACGGTAGGCTATAGATCTCAAAATTTCAAACACAAGTGAGAAACAAAGTTATTGACAGTTCACAAAGCCATTTTGTAAGGCTTTTGAGCTTCATCAAACACAAGGGAGAAGGCAAGTTGATGTATAGTAGATAGTACCATTCATATATAAGGAAGTCCAAAGCGCTTTAGAGGAACTATTATCTATAAATGAAGAAAAAAATTAACAGTGGTGACGTCTCCCAGAAGAGGCCGACCTACTAAAATTATTGAAGAGCGCAATGACAGCCATAACAGCATCTAACAACCCGAGGTGTGAAACTCTGCAGCTCCTCCAGAGCTACTATGGAGCATATTTTAGTAGTTATGAAGCTGTGCTTTAGTCCCTTCATTTTGATATTCTTAACCAGGGTAGAGAAAATATCTATGTTTCCATTATAAATGTGCACAAAACTTTGTCGATGCTCCGCTAATGTTGAAAAAAAACCAACACAATTTCCCAATTGGGGTGTTTATATTAAATTAAAAAATGCAATTAAGATCACTGGTGAATAAGTTTCCTCACACAATAAGTCATTAAAAAACACGCGGCGCCGTCCTCCTCCTACCACTTCCTGTCTTCTTCTTAGTCTTTTCTGCCAGTACCAACATCCGATTGCTGATGCGAGGAAAGTGTTTCCGCTGAGCTAATTTATTTCCGTAATTCCAAATTGAGCAATTTTATGGTCAATGAGAACGCAGCTAGTTTCTTGGGCTAGTCGGCAGCAGACATGGAGGCCTGAACAGTTTATTGTGAGATGTTCAAAGCGTAAGCTATCGTTTCAGAACCTGGCCCTGCTCTAAACTTCTCCAGAACTTTCTCCCCGACCCATCTCCTGGTCTTCCTGAGGCTGTTTATTCACTAATGTTTTCTAAGAAAAAAAAAAGGTCAGAGTCCTTCGGAGAACAGCTGGATTTATACTGAGATTAAATTACACACAGATGGACTATTTACTAGATTTCGTTTGGCTGAACACAAACGCACGCCACACTTTATTTCCAAAAGGTTTGGAGAACCACGTGTCGTTTTTCCTTCTCCTTCCCAATTATACCAGACTTTGTGCTGGGCTTGCACATAAAATCTTGAAGACTTAACTGTAGAGAGACAAAAAGGGAAAAGGGACAACAGACAATGGCTTCTCTTTTTTTTTAATAGTCGATATAAACGTTGTTTGCACTGCACAGAGGTTTAAATGTGGTCAGAGGTCCGACTGAAAGACAAAAACTGCAAGCAGCCGTAAAGCGGAGAAACTCCTCGAGAGGCCGAGTTGATCTTTGCTCAGCATGATTCTGACTTTATGAGGAGAAGCCCACAGGAGCCCATTCATTCCTCAGACTTGACCTGATCACTCAGTTTCGCCAGAGCGCCTAAAATAGGCGCGACCTCCAGTGCAGTTTTAAGTGTCCCTGACTCAGGATCAAGTCGGCCGACAAATTTACCCTCCATTAATGAAGATAATAATACCCTTTCGGGACTATTTTCATCCAGCGGCGGTTGCCATCAGATACGTTTTTAGCCTGTTTAAATGATTTGTGCTTTTTTCCAGCTCCTAGTCTTTGAGGGGAAATAGATGCTGACAGAGAAGCCTCAGACCGCAGCATGGCGCTACGTCAGGCCTATTAAAACACCAGAAGTTCACTAAATATAGGGAGCACTCCTCAGGTCACATGCTAGGCCCCTTCCCCACTCCCTCTCTTTCTTAGTGGAAGTGTGTGAGTGTGTGTGTGTGTTATCCAGGGCTTTTTTTTCTTCTTACTTCGTGAGAGCTAAATACCGTCATACGGTGATGATACTTGATTAACTTTTAGAAGACAGACCATTCCTCATTTGATTCCCAACTATCTATTTTGTGGTCAATGTCGAGCCATGTCTAGTCTTGAATCATTGCGATGCTATGTGTGTGTTTTAAAAGGGGGAGCAGAAAAAAGTCTCCTTACAGTATGTCTGTGGAACTTGGGTACAGTTGGAAAACAATTTAAGTTGCAGATTCGACCAGTGAGAGTGGATTATGTGGTAATAAGAAAATGAAACTTCACAAAGAAATCACAGAATGTGATTTTTTTAAACACGTCTACAGCGCCATGCAAAAGTTTTTGCCCTTAGCTTATTTCTCTTGTTAATTTTCCTTAGTTTTTCAAAATGTTGCATATCGTCAAACTAATCTTGAGGGTAAAGAGAACCTAAGTTTAAAATAAAAAAAGGTTTTTCATCTGAATTCGCTTTCTAAAAGAAAAAGCTATCCAAGCCAACCTAGCCCCTATGTAAAACTATAACTGCTGAGAAACAAAGTTGTTGATATTTATGTTACAAATCCATATAAAAGGCTTCTGGACTCCACTGAACCACAGTGGAAATTGTTTGTTTGTTCACTTTATTAAAGCAAACAAGTAATGCCAACTGTGAGTAGCTCAAAAAACGTAAAATAAAGATTTTGGAGTGGTCCAGTCAAAGCACGATCCTAAATCTGACTCAGCTGCATGACATTAAGCACTCAATTTATTTTCAAAAGCCTTAAATCAAACAATTCTGCAGGGACAAGTGGGCCAAAATTCCTCCAAAGCAATGCGGCCGTTGAGGAAGGTGGACGGTTATCATTAATAAGCACTTAAAATAGAAATAGGCAGGTTTGGATAACATTTTCCATCGATAAATGAAATCATAATTTGAGAACTGAATTTCAGGATTTCCTTCTTGCATTTAAGGTTGATGAAAAACAAAAGAAATAAAAAAAGATATATTAAAATATGTTTTCATGGCAGTAAAATGTACACATAAATGTTTCCAGACTAACTTTAAATGGCCGATGAATAACGTGAAACATTTTTTTGTGTCTGTTTCAAGACACACGTGTCCCTAGTGAAACCTGTAGCCGTTCTGAACTGGTATCACCTGCTAGTCTTCCTCTATCAGCTTAGCTGTAAGGAAAGTACGTTTCTTTTGTTCTGCTCACTTCTTCTTGTTAAACTTGCCCATCCTTACTTACCGTAGGTCCAAACAAATTTCCACATACTGTTGAAGTTCGCTTGTAGGGTTATCAGTTATATGCCACGAGGCATGTAGAAACTATAAGCAGTTGAACAAGTTGTACGTCTTCTGTAGTTACCTTACAACTTGGTGGTAAGGCAACATAAAATGAGTCATGTCGAAGGAAACTGTTCAGTTTTGGAAAACAAAACTGAACAAGAGGACTTCAATAAAAGCTTGCGATATTTGAAAGAGGTAGGTAAAGGGACTGACCCTTCACCGCGTATGGACAGGCGTCCCTGTTGGAAGTGTGACAGAACGTACATGGAAACATAGATTTATGATTCATTTTCTGTGTTTGAAGGGTGTGGCAGCTGTTTTCATACACCACATGGGTCACACAAAGACTGACTGTAGTCACCATCACGCAAGACACCAGCACCTAAACGGTACCATTAACCAGGTCCAAACTGACTTCTACAAATTACTGGATGCTGGGCCTTGGATCACCCTGAGACGTCTCAATGTAAAGACAGTCACGATAGTATCAGCTGTTCTCAGACAAAACCTTAGTCAGCATTGGGCCTTGGCTTTTCATTATGCAGGTCTGTCTTGTTGCGCCGGATAGGGCGGTGAGACGAAATTCAACTTAATTCAACTGGGGATGCATTTTGAGCAAGGTTTGGTTCTGGTTTATTTTAATAAGGAACTTGAGCTTGAATGCTTGAAATTATGACGTTACTCTCAAAAGGGTTGAACAGAGTACTTACAGTGTCATTTTACAGGATAATTTTATGCTAAAGTTGCTTTTTATAACAAGTGTTTGAGATCAATCCAAGGGCAAAACAAATATCCAAATCAACCAGGCTGTAGGGGGAAAAAAGTATTTACGTACTTGTACCAAATTTTGGCAACGACTTCCGTCTAGAGTTTGCAGTAATTGACAAACACTTAGATAATTAATTCAGCCCTATTTGGAAGTTCCCCAATGTTCTATTTCTATTTGTGCTGAAGGGTTTAAGTCCACGAACTGATAGGTGAACTTTCAGGCACACAGTCTCACCACCAACAGCCTCTTTGTCTGTCAAACCAGCAGCCATAAATGACTAACCTGTCTTTCGTCTGATTCATCTAAATCAAAAGCCATGATCGCCACAAGACAAAGATCTAACATTTATTTCAAATCTGACAGGTATTTTCTGCATGAAATCTGATTTATTTATTTATTTATTTATTTTTGTTGTAGACTCAGCCAAAAAAATAAAAATGCAAAGAAGCCAAATATCATATATGGGCTTGATACGATCCAGACCGCTGAGTCCTTTATGGTTACATATAAAAGTAAACAGGCATATTGTCATCACAGAGGCCATTAAAAAGGCAGCCAGTTAAAAATGTGCTGATAGTAGCAGGGCAGCAGCCGAGAGCCTGGAGCCGGTGCCAGGGCTCAATGTGTTTGCGAGGGAAGAATGAACTCACAGCCGAGGTCACAGGAAAGAACTGCACACGTGCAGATGTTTGTTGGATGGCACGACGCAACTCCCTCGTTTTATGTCCGTTTACTACATCTGTCATCATGCAGATGGTTGAAACCGGTAACTCGCACCGTATGCGCTACAGTCGAGAGTGACCTCATGACTGATCGGCAGCAAATCAGCAAAGAAGAAGGAAAAGAAAAAAGGATCTCCTGTTATGATTTTAAGGTCAGGGCAATAGTTAGTAATGGTATGTAAGAAGGATTTCATTCTGACACAAACAGGCTTATTTACGCAGGCATGTTTGGGATGTGGCGTGTCAACACGCTTATGTACTCAATCACTCATGAGGCTTTATGAAAGCCCGCACACAGACCCACACACACCTAGAGTGTGCAGCAGCCTCTCCCATGAGGGAGAGTTCACGCTTCGCAGCGGGTTGTGCCGTCCGGGTGGCCCTCGCTACGCAGGCATGCGAAAAAGGAGAAATTTTGTGAAACGGTATGTGGACTTTAGCTTCCCACTGCTGCATTTCCTGCGGTGTGAGGGCTCAAATTAGGTTTGGAAGTGTTGCAAGTGGATGTTTCTCCCTCTGGTTTTCAGCACTTGGGTAGCAAAATACATCAACATGGTGTAATTTGTGTTAACGCCAAGCTACAAAGCAAAAGCTGGAGCGGTTAGGAGCGTGTTTCTGACTTGTTTCTTCCTGATTAAAGTCATGAGTGTTTGTCCTCGTACACTTTTGTTCTAATCTTTTGCGGTTATTTGCAGGCATAAACATCACTTGTTTTGCTCCTACTCAGTCTCAGTGTACAACCTTTTAACTCTTTGGTAGAGTCATGAGTCAATTTGCGCGACAGTGGGAGGAGGTGACTTTATGACACCACATAATGTCAAAGATCACAAACCTCTTTTTATTTATTCCAGTCTACAGCTGTCAATGTAAAACAGCTTGAACTGATGTGATTTTCATATATTTGAAACAACACTTTTAACAGAAGTATTAACCGAAGGTATTGACACATGACGGTTCAAGTTAGCATGACAAATGACGCTAGCACAGTTATTTTGGTCAGAAATAGCTCAATATACTCTGCTTGGTGAAATTTTCAGCTAAAACATAAGACTGTGGTAAGTTTAGCTTCCACTGAGGGACCAAATATGGAGTTTGGAGATAATAATTGAGCTGCTAGTGATAATCTTTGATGAGAATTGTCCATTTCTTGAAGGACGCTCAAATGTTGCATTCAAAGACCACGATGCATCATGTTTTGTGGAGTTGTAGAATTGAACGCAGGAAGGCGGTGGGCATAATCAAAGGAAAAGAAGTTTTAATAAAAATTAAAAAAACAGGAGAGCGGCAGAGAACAATAGAAAGAATTAATTACATTTATTTTTGGTTTAACATTATGAAGAATTAGTAAACTGGAGTAAGCACAGAAGCTTTGCAGCAAAGGATAAGTGGCTGTTGACAATGGATTAACTAAAAGTTCAAATCACTGTTAAACATGTTTAAAAAAAATTATGCACATTACTGCATACTAAAAATACAGAAAATAGGCAGAAGCCCAAATTACCTCTTAAACATTTGACTCAGAATATCAAAAAAAAAAATCTATAAACTCTAAACTTTAATTGTACGATTCTATATTGTCCCACGTATTTTAATTTAATAAAATTTTACTTTATACCTCAAGATACGTCTTCTTAAAGAAAAAAAGTTTCCTCTCTGAAAACACGTTTAAAAGTATTTATATATTTTTAAGCAGAGTTGCAAAAGTCAAGCCCCCAAAAGCGAGCATCCTGTAACTTTTAGATGCGTCCCTGCTCCAGCACACCTGAATCAAATGAACCGCTCGTTAGCAGGAGGGGAACTTTGCATTGGAGCAGTGAGGCCAAAGTTGCAGCACGGGGGGCTTAACTTGTGCAACCCTTATTTTTAAAAGAGTTTTTTAGACTCTTTATCAGAGGAATTGAGTGAGGACTGGTTGAAAACTGTGAGCTAAATATCAGGACCGTAACCGACCGGAGCCACGAACGGGTGAGTGAAAATATTAGGGCTGTAACTATTCCTCCAATGATTCGAGCACCTTGATTATTAAAATTCAAAGAGGGCAATTTATCTGCGTCGAAGCTTCGTAAAATGAATGGTGTGTTATTTAGCCCACCGTGTTCCGGCCGGACCATTATGTGCGTTGGGCCGCGCGCTCACTTCCGCTATGAGTTGTTACTAAGTGCTAGCAGCATAGCAGCAAAGTCTCCCGGTTTTTGTCGTTTTTTGGGGGTGGGACTAATAAGTAGTTTGAAATCGACTGACTCGATGCTTTTGGAGTACGACAGCTTTCCTCCTCCCGGGACTGCTTGGTGGCCGTTTCGCAGCGAATGGTGGGAAGTAGAGAAAAAGAAAGGGAGATTTGCCGATTACTCGAATACTCGTAAAAATAATCGATAGAGTACTTGATTACTAAAATATTATTTTACAACAGCACTAGTACTGCAGCTGTGAGAGGAGTAGAAAACTAAGGTGCAGAGAAAGAAATGACTGCTGACACTAACAAGGAAAGCAAGCCGGTGAATAAAGAGAATAAAGGCAGGAATAAGCAAAGCCCACAACAAAGACTGTAGATAAACGTGAACTGCTACAGATCACGACCACAGGTGGGTCACGGAAAAAATTTGACTCAGAAAAACAGTCTCCTCTTATGGCCACCATCGTATGTTTAACACAAATTTACAACTACATTTTTCTTTTCTCTTGATTTCATCTGAAAATATGTCAAATTCGAGCATAAAATCCTAATTTTTGCAAGTCATGCTTTTTATAATACAGCATCAATGTGGAAGCAGGTCAAAGTATCCGAGGATAATTTCAGTTCCCCTGTTGTCTGCATTTTGCTTTAAGCTGTTTAGGTTTAATTAAGAAGTCCTGAATCTGAGCAAGCAGCTTAGTACAGGATCTCAAAGAAAACATTGAAAGAGTCTCAAACATGCACACTCGCCTATGCTTTTTTTTTTTTTTTTAACTCACTTCTGCTTGAACCATATGGGGGCATGTTCACTGCGATATTAAGAAGAAGTGGGTTTTGGTTGGCCAAAGGTTTCACCCTCAAACGTCAGATATTTACTTACCGAGTACTTTGTGTGAACCCAAATCCCGACGGGCCTCATGCCTCTCTCCTGCAGAGAGCTACTGTAGTCCAAGAAGGCTTTTAAAAACACCAGAGAACCACATGGCTGTGCTGAGCAACATGATCCCTCATCACAATAAACATGGAAACCGTAGCTACTGTTGACAGCTATTGTTCTGCTTTCATACATACTCAATATGTGCATTTCTCAACAGCTGAAAACAATCATGTTGCACAAGTCTTCGGATTTAAATCTTTGTGGAGTTGTCCTCAACGGTCTGCAGAAAACTGTATGCTAAAGTGTTTACGTCTTAGTATGATCTTTATGGCAGATGTACCCAAAATAGTACATATTTTTGAGAAGGAAAAAATGTTTCTCAAAGTGTGCTATGCATTTGTTTTCACCCCTTTTACCCTGACACCCTCGAATAAAATCCTTCAACACGACAGGATGTGGAAAGAGACGTAAAGTATATAATGCTCGGGCCTGTGATTGAAACCCACTAAGAGAATGTAATCCTGCTGTTTAGTCATACTGCAGAGAGACAGAAAGGATTTCATAATAAGCTCTGAGTCTGGAACGGGACTTTACAGTCTGACTTGAGAGAGGGTGAAGAGGAAGGGGGAAAGAAAAGAGGAGGAAATAAGTAACATTACACCTAATGCTGCAGTTATTTCCTGCATTTTCGTCAACAAAATAATCCGCGCTGATACATGCGTTTTTGTGTACACAAACATGCAGTTTGACTGTTCTCCTGACATTGTGACCTAGACGTGACAGATCACTAGGTGTTTATGGAGTTGTTGTACGGCTGGAAGGGGAATATTTATGCCAGTGGGAAGTTTTTTTTCCCCAGGAGCCTCTGATTGATTTCCTTGTTGTATTTTCTGATTATTTATCCATTGTCCCGTCACATTTGACCGTCCTTTCCTGTCCCAGTAGCATGATGCTGCCTCCGTTATGTCTCGTTGTAGGAGTCAGACATGTTTATTTCATTAATGTCGTCCTAGACCAAACCTTTCTCCAACACTACAGCTAGCTCCACAGGCTTATGATATTTTTATGCTACCAAACTGTGTTGCCTTACCTTGAATAATGTGATTTTTACTTTTTGGGTTGGTGTGTAATGTTTTGACAAGTAGAATTGCAGATTACTTCCAATGTCCTGGTGGAGAGAAGCTAAAGCTAGCGCTCAGGCGTTCCAGATCAAGGGTGTCAAACTCATTTTCATTTTGCGCCAGATCAAAAATCTGAATGCTCTTAAAGGGCCGGTTGTGCCAGAATGTATCGATAAAACCATTAAACTCTTAAAATATCAGTAAATGGCTGCTTGTTTCAGTATTCAGTAAGTGTTTCTTAAAATTAAATAATAATGAATGTCTTTTCACACTGATCAGTCCATGCAGGATTTTGTGATTGCTTTTGTGGTTTTTTTTGCAATCAAAATCACAGATTTCGTGGCGCTAATTTAGAAATATTTGTAAGGAATTTGTCTAATATTTGCCTTAATGCATGGCATTAATGCGTGACGTTTTATTCATCGCTGTATCGATCAGACTATAAAACGACAAAAAGTAAGGCTGAGGCAGCAGTCATTCAGACCCAATGTTTTTGGCCAATTTCGAGAAAAATTTGAAGTAAAAACCTGACAAAAAATATGGGGATCTGTTGATTTTGTGAAAAAATATAAGGAGCATTATTTTTACTTTTTCAGGACATCCTAATTTTTATTCTGTTTTTATCATCGACAGACCTGCTTTCACAGGAGCAGTCTGATTGACTCCTTATCCTCTGTGTTCTCGTCGAGTTGGGCTCGTCTCCCGTTTCTTTTCACTTCTGCGGCGCGCATGACTTCTGTTCGTCATGCAACGCCCGAGTCTTAAACACACGATTAATCTAAATCCATTTTAGGACTTTCTTAATGCTGGTTGCAGCACAACGTCTGGCTAGATCATAGGTCTATGAGTAACAATTATTAGAGGTTATCACAGGCTCTTGGAGGATTCTGTTCTTGTTTAGTGAACAAAATTTTCTTTTGTCTTTTAGAAAACACCCCTTGCCTGCTGAGTGAAACTAACCTGCATGAAATCAACCTGTCGTTGCAAAGTAAGTCCAATAAGACCCGTTTGTCTACAACTTAACCTTTTGGATCAGATTCAGAAAACCTTACTGGTTTAAATAGCGATCTGGCAGGAAATATGTCTACAAAGAGCATTATCAGGCCAATAAAACCAACAAGGACAAGTTGTCCTTTATTTATCTAAATCAGGATCACATTAGCCTGGAGCCGCAGCAGGAGCGAAACAAGAAGGAAAAAAATGACAAAAATGTGAATGATCAAATATGGTATAGTCAGTGTTTTCACATTAATCATAGAGGAAGAATGCTGGAGTCACAGGTAGACACCTGCAGATGGGAGTTTGTTTGTTTTGTTGTCATGGTGACAGTGGAAACCAGGCTCAAGGCTAGCTCCTTATTAAGTTGGCAAAATGCTATTTCCTTTAAATATTTAAATTTTAATATTAGGCCAAGCATCAAACTCTTTCCCCTGGTGTCTCCAAAAGCACCGATACGAAGTAAATTGGAAATGATCTCAGTGTTTTCCCATCCGGCTCATCCGTCTGCATAATGGCTCCAGTGGGAGAATTAGGGGAATGTTTAGAAAGACTCGTGTCATCTTTAACTCCTGAGGGAATAGTTTGAGTTTTGAGACTGAGGTTGGGTGGAGTGACTTTGGGTTTTCTGATCTACTGTTTAATTTAAGAGCAAATTGCCAAACAAGTAACGCTCAAAGCTTTCTTGATAGTACAAAAATGCACACCTGAGTTCACTATGTGGTGCTTTTGTTTCACAAAGATGATGGGGTGCCACTTTATTTGAAGCGGCGTGCAAAAGACTGACATGACGCTGTCATAAACATGACATAACACCTGTTATGAACATGAAGGAGTCTTCATGAATGTGTATGACTGTTGTCATGAAGTGTCATTCGGTAAATAATGACACTTTTAATGCAAAGTTGACACTTTTAATTGACTTTTTATTCAAATTTTCATAGAACTTTGCATTAAAAGTGCCATTATTTACCGAGTTACACTTCATGACAACAGTTGTAAACATTCATTCATAAAGACTCCTTCATATTCATGACCGTGGTGTCATGTTTATAACACTGTAATGTCAGTTTTCAAATAAAGTGTTACTACTTTGGAGGTAAAAACAAATTTTTTTAAATTTATTTTTTTATTTTTGCTTACAATGACTGTTTTTTTTTTTGTGGCATTCTGTATCAAAATTATTTTTTTTTTTTTACTGATAGTATAGCTGTTTTATAATAATAGTTATCATTATTTAAAAAAAATAACCTGTTTTCTGTTGCTTGTTTGCATGTCTAGTAATTGGAGAATTATTTCCCCTCCTTGTTTTGTGGACATTGTAAGCAAAATTGGCCAAACTCAAGTTGGTGTTTGACTCATAGTAGCAAATCTAAACTACCGAAAATAATCATACCTGATCTGGATTTTGTATTTTTTTTTCTGTGAACAAAATACAGTTTGGGATATATAAATCTATTTATTACATTTGTTAAAGTCCCCAAAATAAATCTTTTTTTTTTTTTTTTTTTTTGCCATAGAGACCAAAAGTAGAAAATCCAAAGTCGAACGTAACACCTTGTTTTGAGTTCTTAGTGGTTCTGATACCTTAAGCTGTGAAATGTTACTGGTTTTTTTCTCTTGATTGGGAAATTAATTAGAGGGAAGAATGAGGGGCTCTTCATGAAAAATCCAACACAGTGCGAGTACAGTGAAGGCCTCTGTAACAGAAAGAGGGGGGAAAATGGGAGTTTTAAGTCGCAGTGATAGACTAATTGTTACACTGTGTGAAATAAGTTCTCATTTAAGAGATATGGTGTCAGAACCAGGCTTTTCTCAACCAAGTGAATCTGTGGAAATCATTGGCAACAACTTGTCCCCATCTGTGTTTCCACACATGTAATAATGAGCTGCATGTGGTCTAAACATCACCAGGGAAACACTGAAATGCAATCAGACCAACCTGTACAAGAAGCAGTATACATCTTTTTTTTTTATCCCCTCTTCAGTCCACGCTGCATCCTTGAGTTTCAGTGAAGTTTCGCCAATTACAGTACAATAAAGCTGATGCAAGAAACCAGTAAAGTTTGACGGTCTTGTTAAACCTCTCCCCCCTTTTTGTTTTACGAGTCAAGGATAAAAAAATAAAGCTCAGCTGTTGAAACCACTATCCAAAGAAACCTCATTATTTCTCCTGTGTTTTTTTTTTTTTTCGTTTGTTCTTTTTTGCAATATTTATACGCCGTCTTTGTTTAGGCTCGTTTTTCTGCATGATCACAGTTTATCTTCTTCCGTTGGAAATGCACAAAAGGAACCACAGCCGATTGAAATGCGGGTGGAAAGAACCAGTAAAAAAGGGGGCATGTGTTTTTTTTTTTTGTTGTTGTTTTTTTTCTGGATATTGACCAAGACCTGGGCAGGTATGATTTATCCTGCACATGTGCGCTTCATCTCGTTTATAACGACAAGGTGCAGCTTGAGTTTCATTCTTTTCAGTGAAAATCTGCTTTGCGTTTCCAGGCGCGTTTGCTTGATTTCGTCAGAGCGCAGCAACTAACATAGAAAAACGCATGGCAGATTGGAAAAGAAGGAGAAATTCGCTTTCTTTAATAATAAGTGTGTTTTGACACTTGCTGTTTTCCACTTACTTAAAATTGTGAAACATTTCCAGCTCCCCCACGTATGCAGTGGGGTTGTTTTGTGCTCGTTAAAAGGGCATTGTCCATTTACCTTACAAAAAACCCACTCATGCATAGTAAGCCCCAGATTTCCCCATTAAAGGGAGAACAACCAACCACATAATCCAATTTGGTTGGGTGAAGAAATATATCACACAGCGTGACGGCTGCCCTTTATGTGCCAAAGAAATGACTAACAGCTGATGGGTGGAAATATCTATAGCATCAATGCAGATTCCAGTGTGTGCCGTCCCCTTCTCTTTTCCCTCCTTCCTATTTTCCCGCCAACTGAAACTTTTCTCAACTTCATTTTTCCTCCCTTTTTTTTTTTTTTGTTCTTTTCCACCCTGTCTGTTTCTCCTCTGACAAATAAACAGGTTTCACGTGAGCTCCTCTTCCACTCCGGCTGTTTCGGAGAGGGCACCGCCCTGTCTGGCCCTCGTGGCGACCCGGGCCGCTCCGCGATTGGCTGGAGCCGCCGCGCTGCAGCGAGCGGAGCCGCGAGCCGCAGACAGGCATAGCGTGTCTGAGACAAAAACACAGGGCGTCCCGCCAGTTGTTGTCCCTGAGGAAGGAGGACTGGGAGATGGAGAACGCGGAGCGAAGGCCCGGCCTGCCCGAGGTCAGCTCCGGGTGGACGGCAGCACAACGTGGATCAGGGCGGACGACCTTGCTGTCGGAGGCTTTAAAAGAATATCGAATGTAGAAACTTAACCGTTCCTTGTGGACCGGCTGAGTGATGAAACGACTTCGGCGGATGAGAGATGTTTGAACAACCTCATGGAAAATCTAGCTAAATCTGTCGTTCAGGTTTAAACCTTATGTGCAACCAAAAGGGCAACACGAGACGGCGAGGACTCTGTTTTTGCTTCATGTTGACATCTCCAGTCATCCATTTCTAAATCACAGCTGCCTCTGATTAAAGTTGTGAAATTATTTAAGATGCAGAAACAAACCGAAACCTAATCAACTGGAAAATCATGCTAGTTTTTACCTTTTTAAAACTCTTTGTCTTTTTCTTCTACATTTGCTGTTGTATTATCAAGATGTGAGGTTTTAATCAGAATGTTATCATCTTTTCTCCAGTATGAACTAGAATGTCTTATCTTTACAGACTTCTTCCCCTTTTTCTCCAAGACGCATCTTCTCCTGTGTTGTGTAGTCTAACTATTGGTTTGGTATCTCTAATGTGGTAGAGAGGAGGTATTTTTCTGACTGGAAACCTACAAGCATGTCAGTTAACAGTGAGCCTTTGACCTTAATCAATAGATAAGCTGTCCATTTGTCCATTGGCTTGATCAACTGGGCCCACTGAAACTGTCTTGGGAAAATAATTTGCTTTGTTTTGAACAAACAGTGCCTGTTTGACTCTGGTAATTCCCTCTGCCTGGTCACAATGACTCAGTCATCCGGACACTTCTGGGTTGCCTGCTTGAGTGATGTGTTTGGGTATGAGGTGGGGAAACCCTCCTGTATTGCCTGCAGTGAGATGTGGATGTGAAGTGATGTATTGAAGGACTGCCTGAACACCCTTTGACCCTTCCCTAAGATCAGGGATCGGCTGAAGTTGAGCTCTATTGACGCAGTGTTTGACAAGAATCTGATGAGGTCTGGGTAAACATTAGGTCTTAATCGGTAGAGTTGAAAAATGTTAAAACTCAGCTCTGTGTTGTAATGATAACCTTATTGTGGCATGCATATATAAACCCATAATTGTTCCTTAGTCTAGACTTGCTAATTTCAAACAGGCTCTGATGCTTTACAGAGTTTCAGCATTCTTATTCCAATCCAAGGTAGTTTACACTTACTCATCCTGAGCCCGAATTATGGGCTTTTATGGAGACATTTTAATTGTTCTTGAGTTCAAAATGGAAGGTTTGTTCAACAAACAGCTCGGATCTAATTAAAGAAGAAAATAACTGGGTGTTGTATCATTGAGTTGGACCTAAACTCAGGCACTAACAGGCAGAGTAGACCAGACCAGAACCAACCTTCCAGAGTGGTCTGGAAGGTTGAAACAAGTCTTTAATGTATTTCGGTGCTAAGCTGTTCAGGGATTTATTTTAAGGTCTATTCTCTGAGCTACAGGAAGTAAGTGTAAGAATTTTAGAACTGGTATGATGTGCTCTATCTTCTTGGTTATAGTGAGAACACGAGCAGCAGCGTTCTGGATCAACTACAGCTGTAAGACTGTTTTTTTTTTATAGGCAGACCTAAGAAGACATTGTTGCAGTAATCAATGTGAGTTAAGATAAATGCATGTATGAGTTTTTCTAGATTTTACTGTGACAATAGTCCTTTAATCCTGCAAATGTTCTTCAGGTGATAGAAGGCCAACTTTGTAATTCTCTTTAGGTGACTCTGAAGGTTGAGGTCCTTAGTTTGTAGTTGTAAGAACTCTGCGCTGACTCTGGATCGATCCTCTTTAGGTCCAAAGAGAATAACTTCAGTTTTGTTTCTGTTCAGCTGGAGAAAGTTGCGGCTCATCCAAACATTTATCTCCAAGTATCTGTTCAGCTGGAGCAATGTAGAGCTGTGTGTCATCCGCGTAGTTATGGTAGCGGGAGCACATAGATACTGAATAAGAGGTATGTCTTCTGTCTGCCCCAATAAGAAGTTACTTATTGACACAAAGAAGTGCCTGTTCTTTATGTAAGACTGTAACCCATGGAGTAAAAAGTCCTACCCAACTCTACAGCCGTTTGAATAATGTCATGGTCAACGGTGTCAAAAGCTGTGATGAACAGAACCAACACTGTGGTTCTTCCACAGTCTGTATTTATGTGGATGTCATTGAACACATCCACATCCAGTACCGTGGTAACCACGGAAACCGGACTGAAAGACGTCAAAGCAGTTGGTCATCGTTAAGAAACTGTTTAACTGTTGAAGCAGCTTTTTCAATAACTTTCCTGGTGAATGGAGGGTTGGAGATTAGCCTGTAATTCTGCAGTAGCAATTTATCCAGACTGGTTTTTCTTTTTCTTTTTCAGTGGTTTAACCACTGAAGCCTGGGGTTAACAAACCTGGAGGAAAATGCCTGAGTTTTTATTTGTTTTTTTCCCAAATGATACAGATTTTACATACAGGCCCAGAAATATACATACACAGCCTCTAAAACAGGGGTGCCCAACTCCAACCCTGAAGAGCTTTACCATCATGCAACATTTAGATGCATCCTTTCTCCAGCACACTTGAATGAAAGGTTTGTTACCAGGTCTCTTCAGAGCTGAATGATGTTCTGATGACGTGAATCAGCTGTGCTGGAGGAGAGACTCTTAAAACTAGCAGGACCTTCTTTCTTGAGGACTGAAGCTGGACACCCATGTCTTACGGTGAACCTGTTTTGTTTTTTTATTTACTTTCAAAAGAGAACATATCTGTCCTAGACCAGAAAAGAAGAAGCTACAGCAGCAACACCTACTTCTCACGCCTCTTTCTCCTCAGTCAGGTGTGAGAAGAAGTTTCCTCTTTCTCAAACCTGCTGCCGCCGGCGGGTTGTCTGACGTTCTTGTGGTCTCGTCTCCCTGAGCATCACAGCGTTACCAAACCATGCCTGCATCTGAAGTGTATGCACTGTTAAATTATGGGGGATTTCGCAAAGATTATGAGCTAATCCTGTGAGTCAGGGCTAAACTCTTTGACGTTATGACATCCCGTCGTAATGTTTTATGCCGTTAATCCAAAAATGTTGAGATGCATCTGAAATACATTTTTATGGATAATGTAAATGTAAGTTAAAATCAGGCTAAATCTGATATATAATTTTGCTGAGACTATTTTGAGAAGTATTTGGTAAGCAAAGTTATTCATAAGTAGCCCTAAAACGTTCACATTTGTCACATTTCAACCACAAACTTTTTTAAAAATTTTCCTTCGGATTTTATGTGAGTAATCCACATCAAGTAGTTTGGAATTGTGAAGTGAAAGAAAAATGTTGCTCATGTTTAGAAGTTATTTAAATGTTGAAATATCTGGAGTCTTGAAATAAAATCCAGCACTAACAACTGCTTCTTCGGGAGTCATCTAACTTGTAAATGGAGTCCAGCTCCGTGTAATCTAATACCAATTAGTGGGAGAATCTGTCAGGAAAACTATTAGTTGTGCTTTCTAATAATCTTCCTCTAATCCATCTGCCGTTCTTTATGAAAGAAAAACAGAAAACGTCTGCAGTTTGCCTCGGGCCATGCAGAGGAAGCAGAAGAGGTGGAACCCAAAACTTTCTGGCATATGGAAAACTAACATAACACATAATGCTGAACAAACCACTTTTACTCAGAAGCTTGGTAGTAGCAGCATCATGATGTGGAAATGACACGGGTGAGAGTTGACGTAAATATACTGTGAACTTAATACATGGCAATGCATTCAACGATGTGAATGTCTGACCTATGGAGTGGTACAGATCAAAACGTATCCATGCCTGAGAATGTCCTAGTCAAAGCCCAAGACTCAAATTGTTGTTCAGACGCTCACTGCCCGATCTGACTGTGCTTGAAGTAGTTGAAACAATGGAAAAGGTCTCGGTCTCTTGATGTGCAAAACATAAGCACCTAAAGAACTACAGCAAATTAAAATAAACGAGTAGCTGACAACGATTGCATGGCAAACTCTTCCAATTTTTGTTTATTTTTCTTCCGCTTCACAATTAGGCCCTGCCTTCAGCTGGTAAGCTAGGTAAAAACATTGAGAAATGAAATTCAAAAAATCTAAAGGTGAAATGTGTAATGTCTTGGGCCTCTTTCTTCAGTGATCACCTTTTGACCTATGATGCCCTGTTACACTGATATCTGATTGAAAGAAATAGACACAAGTAGTGTTCATTTTCATTTGACGAACTGCTATAGAACTGGTACAACTGAAATTTAGATGTTGCAGCAATGAGCTAATAAAAACATAATTTACACCAGTGCTTCAGTTAAACTGACAGCATGACCTACTTTCTGACTGAGTCAACAAATTGTGGGGATTCTTGAAATGTTGACATTAAATTAATGGGAAAAGTCATGTACTTTGTCCTGATGCAGAAGACGATGGTGAGTTCCTAAATCACATGGACGATTCAGAAAATGACATACTTTAAAGATATGACAGGACATGATTCTCATCAGAATTCAATTGATTCACACTCATTTTCAGAATGAAAATGACAGGAAAAACTGTGTGTCGGCTTCTTAAATAAAGTCTCCTGATGAGCTGAGCTTACTCATTTACTTCCCAGTCTGAATAATGCTTGCACAAGCGTGGCTTAGGGTAAGATTGATGTATCAAACTTGAATGTATTACTTCTCCAAGCCACTCCTTTTAGTCCCCTGCAAATATATAGTTGATTATGACTACATTAATGGGCTGGATTCCCCCAAATCAAAGGTCTGTTGAGGACTGCATTGCGATGGGGTTTGCTTTTCAGTGAACACGTTTCCAAAACGGCGGGTTTTGTCTTTACAGTCAGGGAGGTACAGCTGCAGATAGCTTTCCTGGGAAAAGACTCCAGCTTGCAAACAAAAGGAGGGTCCCTTAAAATCAATCCTACAATGACCAGACGCTTCCTGAGCGTTTTCTTCACTCCAAAAGAAGCTCACAGCGGAGCTTTCCGTCTGTCACCAGGATATGATGCATGACGATTACACAAGACTTCCAGTAAACAAGGTCAGAGATACTCGACATTCCTGCTGCTGGAATGTAAAAGACCCCTCACTGTCAGCATTTGTGACCTTTTTGGGGCTATCAGGTAGCTGGAGATACTGATCCAAATCATGAGTGTAAAACAGAACGTCATCCATCTATCAGCCGAGTTCCTCACTCTGAAAAGTAATAGGTTAGAGGGATTGCTGGGGTCAGGAGGGGAAGCATGTACAGCACTTACAGACGATAGGAGGATCTGTAGGAATAAAAGCTTTATCTTCTGACTTGGATTAGGAAGAACACTGATAAAAGCGAGTTCTTGACCTAGGATGAATATCAAAAGCTCTCCAGTCCTTTATATGTTTTGGCATGAGTCCTAAATTGACAATCAAGAATGTAAAAACAAAATTAAAAAGTAGAACGTAAACTTGCCAAAAGCTCTTCAATCCCACAGTAAATTTCAGCTAATTCAGTAGATTTCTAATGAGCAAATGTGTTCATACTCTTGCAATTTTTATTTTGACCTTTCCCTGCTTAAATCCAAAACTTTAGTGTATTTTTTGGGGGGGAAAGTGGCTTTTTTTTATTTAGGTAGGCAACCATATCTTGGTAAATTTGCAGTTGTGTTAAATATTTCAAAATGACAGGCTTAACAATTCTCCATGAGATGTTCTAAGCTCAAGATATTGTTTTACAACTTACTACTGCTTTAAATTTATGCACAACCTTCTGAGATCAAATTACACACAGGTGGACTCTTATTTATTTTTAACCTAAGTTGTTAAACCTGACATTTTTCTCCTAATGTGCAACTTTATATCAGTCCATCCAATCCCACCAAGATACACTGATAGCTGTTGTTCCGGAGCAAAGTGAATAAGTTCAAGGGTTATGAATACTTTCGCAAGATCACCGAACAAGCAAATCGTCGTGAAGCTGAGATACATGGCGTTACCACAACACACTTTTGATGTTACCAGCCACTTATTAAACCGCTATTTATGCAGTCCTTGGAAATTCATTAGAGACTTTCTGTTTGAAAAGAGGCTAAGGGATTAACATGCTGTTGCAATTGCTTCCATGACTCACGAGCAAATATGAGTCTCTCTGATGTCCTCTTCCTCCTCTGTCGTCTTTGTTCTAATTTTAAAAGCTGACATTGACAAATAAATAACCTCCACTTGGGGGTTTTTCAGTGAGTCAGCGGAGCCTTTCATCACGCTGTGAAGTGTTGGTGGGTTTCAGACGTCTGAAACTGGATCTGAGCTTAGACAGAGAGCGCGGCTCTGGCCTGTGACCCCTGAGCGGGCTCTGCATCCCCTCATCGCCCTCGAGATGTGAAGCAGGAGGGCTGGATTTTAAATGCTGCCAGGCCTCCTGGACGTCCGAGTAAAGTCTTCGCTGTCCTCATGGTGCACGTTTTAGGATGAGAAACACGAGTCACAAATTACTTTGACAGTCGCTAGCGCTTGTTTTTATTCTGCTTTTTTCTTGTTGACTGCCTGTATAACCACCTGTTTACATTTAATTTGTTTACGGTAAAAGAACGTGCTTATGATTAAGCCGCCAAGCGCAAACCCTTTTTCCCGTTTTCATTCCCTTTAGCCCCACCGCCCCTCATCTGCCCTCTTTATTTTCCTCTTGTGGCCGCATATGTTTACAAGAAGCAATGAAGCTGCTCTAAACTCATCAGCATGCTGCTCTTTGGATTTACTGTAATTTGTTTCTGCATTTTGTCCATATCGGAGAAATGTGTTGAGTGGACGCCGCTCTCCCACAGTACTTCATAATTATGCACCAAGTATTCCTAGGTATTTGTTTCATAAATAAACACCAGAAGGCACTTAAAGGGCCGTTTCATAGTTTTTATTGCGTGTTCTCTGCGTACTCAGAAGTTGTGTATAATTAGCTATAATGATTAGCATTAGATGGGCAATATTATTTCTAGCCTGCTCAGTACATGTTAGCATAACAAAAACATACTTACTTAACAGCTAAGACAAATGAGAAGTTACTATGGTTATTCTAAACAAGTCTGGAAATTTCAATGATTAGTTGTGTCTATTAGCATTAGCGTTTGTATTTAGCTCCCCTCTGTTATTCATTTGTAGAACCAAGTTTCATTAGATGGAGGCCTTTTTGGGGTTTGTCCTTCCCAGCTTCTAGTCATCTGACGTTTAAGTTGTTTTTTTTCCACGATTCTTTTTTTCTTCTTTTTAATGATTTAGAAATCACTTTTGATGAAGGTCATCTGTGAAGAGCCATTTTCGATTCCTTTTTGTCGTTCATGATATGCCTGGGGAATTACTGCATGCAGGTGTTGGCAACTCTAAAAATCGCAATAATTAGCTGCGGGCTTTAGCAAGCTAACGTAGGCATTAGCATTGTAGGTCGGACTGAGGTTGCTGTAACTTGTGACCTGTTTTGATCAATGCTTGTACATTTGTGTCACTGTGTTTTGTACGAATAGCGTTTTTGAACATTACTGTGCAGCGTTATTTATCAAAGACTGAGAAAAATGATTATTGAACTAGCAGATGGATTTGGAGAACTAGCTTAAGAACAGTTGTTTTTCTCAGACTTAGTCTTCTGAACAACAAAAGAAGAGATTTGTTCATCTTTTAACTGCCTTAATACCTCGGAATAACAGTATACTAAAACAGTTCCTGCAACCTAGAAATTGCACTTCTATTTTCAAGTGCATAAATATTACATGATGGATAAATTAGTCTACAGAAAACCATAAACGATATTAATGTTTAACCATCCTCTGCATATTCAAGTAAGAATAAATCGTTGAGTTTATTGTGTGCAACCAAGTGGTCCATTCAAACACTGCTCCCTTTCTGGAACAGTAATACCCATATTGTTTGACTCATTGGTGACCCTGCAGTTGTTGGCGTTGTAAACTGAGGTGTAGTATAAATATATTTAAGAGATCTGTTTTCCAAACGGTTTACGAGAAAGGAAAAAAAAAAAATCTACTCTGGCCTATTCCATGCTGTTAAATGTGGACAAATTACAAACTGCTACAGCATGGAATATTCCCCCTGGATATTCAAACTGTGCAACTTCACATCATCAGCATATCACGTCGTTTCTCTTTGGAAGCAGGTTTTAACCCCTTGAGATCAGAGTAGATGACGAGCAGCTTTTACTGCATGTTGCCTCAGACATAATAGTATGTACTAGTTATAAATTTAGAGTTTGGCAGACATTTTTATGTGTCTGGGCTGGTGCACGATTCTGTACACTGCAAATGCAAACTAGTGGCTTGGTCACAAATGGCAGCAGCTTCAAATAAGGGCATTTTTTTCCTTTAAGCTGGACCTGGTATTGTTTGTTTTTTTTCTATTCTGGTAGATTCACAAGCTAAATGGAAACCAGCGCTAGGGGAGCAAGCCGTTAGCACTGATTGCAGCGCTAAAATGTTCACACCACTGGACGTCGCTCAGGTTTTTTGTAGTTACGGCCACAAATTTGATGTTTTTTTTGAGAATTTTATAAGATGCACTGACACAAGGTAGTTAGTGAAGTGGAAGGAAAATTAGCAATATATATATATATTTTTAACAATGTTTAGCTGCCTTTTGCTTTTGTATTCATTTGTAGAACCAGCTTTCATTGCCTTTTTTGGTGTCTGTCCCTACCAGCTTCTAGTCGTTTGAAGACGACCAAGTCTTTTTAAAAACTGTTTAAGAATCACTTTTGACGCAGATCATTTTTGAAGATAAATTTTCACATCTATCTGTAGATTCCTAATTGAGTTTAGATGACCAGGCCTCCCAACTATAGTTTCCTATTGTACTTTTGGCTGCATGTTTAGTATAAATTCCCTGCTGAAAGCTGAACCTCTACCCACTCAAGTCTTTTGCAAATTCTAATGTTTGGATCAAGAATTTCCCAATATCAGTCTCTGTTCATCTTCCCATAATTCCTGTAGCATGACGCTGTCATCACCATGTTTCCCCCTGGGGAGAGTGAGTGCAGTGTTGGCTTTCTGTCGCATGTAGCGTTTCGCAATTTGTTTCACATGTTAACTGTGTCCTCTTCATGGATTGTGGTAACTTTTAATTAAAGCTTCTGATGTTTTTTTTTTTTTTTTTTCTTCAACAATGGCTTCCATGTAGTGACTTGAGGCCAGATCTGAATAGTGCAAAACAATAGTTTGCACTATTGTTGCAATTATCCTTCAGAATAACATTCATTGATTCAAAGGAGTCTGATTGTAAATGGATGACTCACTTTTGACATTTTTTTTTATTTTCAAAACCATGCATTTCTCCCCCTTGACAAAAATACTCTGTGTTAATCTGTTCCATAAAAACATAATAAAATACAGTGGTTTGTGGTGGCAATATGACGTAAAAAAGAAGTGTGAATACTTTTGGATGGCATAAAATAAACCTGTTCTACCTTAAATGTTCAGTATGTTTCAGTTTATAGCCAAGCAAGTGACTTTAGTGTCAACTTTTATAAAGAAAAAAAAACATATTGCATCGTACCGCTACAAAAGACGTAACATTTATCATGTTCTTTGTTTGATTTGAAAAGTAGCGTATTTTATCAAAAGGACACACACATGAGGACTGTGCAAAATTAACAAAGGGGATTTTAAAACTCCCAACTATGCTGCAATTCAATTTACACCAAATGGGACGCTTCCAGCTTGAAGTAATTAAAACAAACTGTGGACAGTGGTGGGGGTGAGGGGACCAGTGGGAAACTGAGGAAAAATGGTACTTCTTCTTTTGGAAAAATATTGCGGTTTGAATCGATTTAAATTCTGAACTTGACGGCAGCAGCTTTTCAAAGCGACAGCTCGGCGCACGTGTGTCCGCGCAAATCATATGTATGTAATATGAAGATTAGCACACAATACGTGCTTATTAAGCTGCTGCTGTTGAAAATTAGAACCTCCTGCTTGCCGACACGCGAGCACATAAATCACACAGTGCGAAGACGGTTAAAGGGACGGCAGTGACTCGGCACAGCTCAGCACATACATGTCAGCAAACCCAACTCGTACCAGTTTGCTTCTAAACTGAAACCCGGGCCGTTGAATAATTTAGCCGAACACGTGATTTCGCACAAAACCAGCTCGGTGTTGTCGATGTTGATGTTTTTTTTGCACCCTGTGTGGGATGCGTGTGAGATACGGGCGAGAGGTAGACTGTTGATGGCTGCTGTCTGGTGTCGCACACCGCACAGGACTGTGAAACCACTGCTGAGGTCTGAATAATGAGGAACTATAACTGTCAAGTTCACCTCCAACACACACACGCACGCACACGCCTTCTGCATTACATTTAAAACCCTCCACCAGAGCAATGTACGCTAAGATTTCACCGTTTGGCTTAATCCTTGAAGATTTATTCTGTCACAACTGACCAAAAGAGGTTTAAAATTGGAGAAGGGGGAAAAAGAAAAATAGCATTTGGTTGGTTGTGAACATCCTGGATGCTTGCAGGCCTCTGCCTATTATTAACACAGGATAAACTGGAGGTGATGGAAACGGCACGAGCGAGGAAGAGAAAGGAGGATCTTAAGGTCAGCGGGTTCTTCCATGCTCCACTCGCTGGTCATACCACAGAATCACGAGCTTCTCCTCCCTTTCTTCCTCCTCGTCTTCTGTTCCAAACATACCCGCAGCCTTACCACACGCTAACGGTTTGAGTCAGAGAGCGGCCTCCTTATGAAATCCAGGTTTGCCACATCTCTCCTCACTCTATTAGATTTTTTACAAAAAGTAATAAGTCAGTGTCTTTTCAGTGCTCGGCCCAACTGCATATCGCCATTCACTTCCACTGCATCAACCTTGCAAAAGCATGCCTTTTCTAAAAGCAAAAGCATGCCTTTTCTAAAAGCAAAAGCATGCCTTTTCTAAAAGCAAAAGCATGCCTTTTCTAAAAGCAAAAGCATGCCTTTTCTAATTGCGCCTCTGTTTTATTTATGTATTTGAGCAAAATTGTTGTATGGGGTGGGGGGAATCTGCAAGGTTTCCAAAACGTAAACATATCACCCGAGGGATGATGTGTTCAGGTGACCGCCGGTGTTTTGCATTTTTAAATCAAGCCTGCTGGAACCAGTTCGCTTCAGACGTTATCAGTAGCTCTGCTGTGAGGATCTGTCAGCAGGACACCCGAGTCCTGCAAAAAGATGGAATATAATTAGTGAATAGCACAACTATGTGTAGAATCGAGTCCAAGTGAGTGTAAATCCGCCTGCAGTGTGAAAGGCCTGAAAGGTCGTTGAACATTAGTGAAATGAAATAAAATTTGGCTCTTTTTTTTTTTTTGACCGTATGCAAATCTTTGTGAGCGCAAACTTGTTGCGAACTAACTAAATGTATTTTTGACAACTATCATTTGTTCACTGGCATTTATAGAAGAGTTGTAGAAGTCATTGCTGAAAGAAGTCCTGTTTAACCCTTTATGTCCTAAATTTAAAATCTCCGCCTGGAAATTTTTCCTTATGTTAATTGTACGCAGTTCTTTAAATGTCCGATGAGTAAATATGTTTGCCCATTTATCCATAACAACTGGAACTTTCAATATCCAACAAGTTATGTTCGCTATTTACCGTCTATTAAAAGAGCGCCCCTCAGATGAATTTCACTCTGTTACGGCGGAGGTGAAATTACCGTACTAACCCGAGAGTGGCTGGAAAGTGCAACGTCTCCCCTTCCAGAAACCGTTGAAATTTTTCAAATGGCGCAACGTGTTGCAGATTGCCGGCACTCTGTTTAGGACTTACAGGATTAAAGTTTTCCACCGTACCTTGGGTTAAACATGGTAGTAGTAGCACAATGCTGTGGGAATACAGAAACGAAAAAGCTACTCAGAGATGGACATCTATTAAAATTAATGTTAGAGTAAAACCTGTTGTAATTAGAAAAATATTTTTTTTGTCTTTTTTTTTGTTGCAGATGCTAATTACAGCGACCAGTGTGAAATGCACGCCACACTTTTCAGATTTTTAGACGCAAAATACTACATTTGTGTCACTCTGCGTTGGCCTATGATATAAAATCCCAATAAAATGAATTAAGATGTGACGTGGCGACAGGTCCAGGGGCGTGAATACTTTCACGAGGCGCCGTTATGACATCCAGCACGCTGCTAGCTCAGCTAGCATAAATGACGAGAGGCGTGATGTGGGCGTTGCTCTGCTTGCGTGCGTGCTTGTGGCCTACTTGTTGATACACGGGCCATTTAAACTCCATGCTTCAGCTTGGTCACAACAAGTTGGTTGAAACACTTGGAAGTGCTTGGCAGATGTTCAAAAGCAATATGGGCTGACATATATTAGCAGCACATCTTACCCAACTCGAATGTTATAAGTCAAAGATCGCTGGTTTTGATTTGGGTAGTGGGACAAAGAAAAAGAGAGAGAGAAAGTAGCTTTGTGATCCAGATGTTTCGCACAGAGACATACAAGTAGTGTGTTTTTAAAGTAGGGGGGAAATATCAGAGTGTAATCCAAAGCTTGAAGGAACATAATGCTGCTCTATACAAATAAAATAAACCAACCACACAATTAGAGCCAAGCTTCTTGGGGTTTGTTTTCAGTTTAAGTAAACAAAGAAAAGTGCCAGAGCAGTGCAGTGGGCATAATGACACACAATTAGTTTCCTCAAAGTTTACATGTTGGTGTAGTAAAAGTTTCCCATCATTCCGAACGCTCACGGTTTCCACTAGAGACGGAGAAGTGAAGCCTGATGTTTAAAACTTGGCTGGGTTTAACAAAACGGGGATAATGGCACCGAAATGCTTCTTGTGTCAGTTGAGAGATAATCCTAACGAAACCCTACACCAAAAACGATAGTAAACCATAAAGTATGCTTCCTTATGTTGGGCGTTTCTTCCTACTGATTTCACATTACATGTGCTGTGTTTTCACGTCTTGCTACTTATAAAGATATGTCTAGATTTTCTTTTCTTCACATGCATTCTAGAGAGACAACAAAATAAGACAAACAGCCTAGAATACTTCTTCCATAAACATAGCTTAAATCTGTGACTTGTTAAACTAATTGACTTTTTTCGCCCTTTTTTGTCTAGGTTTCTGTGGAGATTGGAAAATCCGACTCTGAGAGGCAACACACACGTTTGGTTTGGACACTCCAATTCAGCAATCCCTTTTGAGCCTGATCAATGCAGGTATGGTGACCTGCATCATATGAAACTAAATACATAAATAAATACAACTATTAATAAATATTTCATCAAATAAATAAGTGTCTAGAAATTAAAACAATTTTTTTTTAAAATGGGGAGCTTATTTTGTCAACCAGTTTTATTTCATTATTTAATTTACAATGGTGTTTTGTGACACTTTCATTTTGTTAAGCTACTCTGTGTATTTGAGGGCCTTTTGGCTTAGCTTTTTCTGACTATATCAGATTTTAACAGCTTCTCTTAATTTTGCCCCGATTTTTTGAAACAGAGAGAGGTTCTCACTTGAGAGTCAAGTTAATTAGCCAGGCTTTTATCCAAATATCCGTTTCAAGTGAACGTCATTAGATGTAAAGGTTCAGATCATCGTGTTTCCATAAGGATCCAGTTGTTTTAAAATGGCTGAATGCTGCTTTGATGACTCCTTGCCTCGCTGGTCAGAACGTCTCTGAGATGATTTTGACCCCACTTCCATTATTGTAAAACTGTAGCTTCAAATTTGAACTTGTGACTGACTGTAGTTTAAATGATAGGTTGGGTTTATGTTTCCATTTGTTTGTCTAACTGCAGTGGAAGGCTTGTGGAACTGTTGCATTTTGTCGAAAGAGATTAGCTTTAAAAGGAGCATCAAAGCTAACAGTTAGCAGGTTTAGCTGGCCTAACATGACCTTCTTTGTAAAAGACCATGGATATAAATGACCATTTAGATTGATCCTCAGTTTCTAGGATTATAGATGGTTGGTCCATTGCCAAAGTCAGTGCTAACAACTAGCTAGCTAGCTCGCTCTGCAAATTCCCATTTAAAGGGAATTTTGAAGAGCTCACTTCCTTAAGAGGATCTGTTTTCCCTATTCTATCATCGATCCAAATGTCTACTTTAAACAGGTAAAAAAAATATATTGCAATGCAAACTCTTTTGGGGCGTCTTGACTTGTAGAATGGTGTTTCGGTGAGACTGACATTTAGCACCAAGAGGATACATTTAGACCCCCGTAAACAAATGTTTAAATATCACTTGTCAGAACTAAAGTCATTTATCAAAAATACACAATAAAAACAATGTTTAATGTTGAAACTGGAACAATAAAACATGCCGAGGGGAACAGGAAGGCACCGCAGGCAATATAACACACATGATATATGTGGGTTTGACGAGTGCTGCAAATTGGCACGTGGCCACAGGAGCGGTGTTTACAGAAGGGATTTAGATACTTAGCGTCCTTTTTCAGCAGTGTGTATACTATCTCCTCCTCCCCCCTCTTTGTGTAATGTAACCCAAAGTGCAAACAGGTCTAATATTACAGAAGACCACAATCATACTCAAAGTAAAAAAAAAAAGAAAAGCCATTATTACATCAGTTAGAGCTGCTGGAGCTTAGGTCTGCAGCGTCTGATTCTGACAAACTTTCCAAAAAAACAAAGCACGAAAACAAGAATCCTATACTGCTGTCTTGTGGCCAGTAATTTTCTTTCAGGGCACCCACGGGAGCCATGCGTTTTCACATATGGCGAGGCGAGTTTGGGTTTTACGAGACGAATTGTTTTGGGAGTCTGTGAGAAGAATGATGGGGGAGGGCAGAGTAAAAGAAGGGCAACAATATTTTTGATCTCTGCTGCAACATTAAAACCGAGCTCAAACTTATTGTCGCCTTCTTTTTCCTACGGTTTACATGATTTGAGTTGGTTTCTTACACCTCGGATGGAAAAGCACAGCTCAGTGCACACGGCCTCTCCTCTTCAACGGCCTAGTTGAATTTAGTTCGGGAGCCAGTTTCAGTTTACACACAGTGTTATTCTTTCCAGTTTGATGCAGTCTTCACACACTGATTGCAGCAAAGATACTGCAGCAAGCTTCCTTCTATGGGATTACAAACATAAAATAATGCTCTCCATTACAAATAAGTTCATGTGAATTGTGTCAAAAATATTCTTTTTATACATTTCGTGTGGGTTTATACGAATATTGACGTTTGAGTTCTGCCATTTCTGCTTAAACCGCAAGCGGACTGCCGTTCAGACTTGAATGCACCGCCCCCTGGTGGAACTTAAAATACACATGAGATGGATCTTGGTCATATTTGCCTATAGGTTTGGAAAGAGACTGGATATTTTCCTGTAAAGTTTTTTTTTTTTTTTCCACAGTGCAGTTTCACTGCGACGGTGCAAAAGTTCAAGCTGAATTGGTAAAGAGCTTTGAGAAATAGTTCACCAAGTTTCCAAAGTCTTTGGATTTTAGGTTTGTTGTAGCTGAGATAAAGACAACCTATTATAGTGTGTGCACTTAACCAGCAAAATACTGTTTTGTTAAGTTAACAAAATCACTTCCCTGCTTTACTCAAAGGCCTACAGTGCAGGATCCTGAGCTCGAGAGTGTTGCTGTGGAGAGGGATATTGACCTTTAACCTGTTACTCCTCGATCCAAGTCGTGTTTTTTTGCCTAATGAGTTGTAAATTGGCTAGTAGTTACCTAACTGATGGAGTTGTTATTACTATTTTTTAAGTAAAACTGCAATTCTTAATTGAAAAAAAAAAATTACTTTTAGCTCTTCCATCTCCAGAAATGAACTGTATTTGCTTTTGTTCAATTTTAGTTTATGCTCCCATGGTAAAGGTCTATAAAATGCCTTTAAAAATGGATCTTAACTGAAGTAACATTTTCTCAATCAAAGGAAAAAAAAACTGTTTTATTTGAGTACATTTTTTTCTACACAAAGAAAATCACACAAACACAAATCTTGTTTTAAATTACTTGGACTTTGAAAGACTTACATTAAATGTTTTATTATTTTACCTTTTTAGGTTTCTAGGAAATTATGACAAAGATTTTATTTAGCCCCTGACCAGCAGGGTGGATAAGGACTCATTTCTATCTTTCTACAAGACAAAGAGCAAGAAAGTAGCAAGAAAAGTTAAAAAAAAAAATCAAAGAAGAATATTAGAAGCTATGTTTGCACTGACCTTAAAGTTGCACAAATTGGAATTATGAAAATAAATTCTCAATGAAAACATGGAAGTTTAAAAAAAAAAAAAGAAAGTTTTTGAGGTTTTCGCGCTAGCATGAGATTTTATTTTATTTTTTTTATGACTCATCGCGTGATCAAACTCATTCACGTGTGAATACTTTTTTAAAAAATTTTTTTATTGCATTTCTTAGTTAATGGAAACAGCAATTGTAACATTGCTGTTGGTCTCCAGCTGCATTTCAATGACCAATGTACGCAAAACTTTGATATGCCGCCAATGTCGAAAAAAACACAAAGAGTGACATCATGCTAAAATCAAGACTCAAAAATCATTACTCAACAAGTTGGTTCTTTTACACCAACTTGTTGTTTGGGTAGCATACCAGTAAAAAAAAAGCTTTTTCTGTCCCACTGCCACAAACATAAACCAGCGGAGTTTCCTGACCTCCACTGAAACTGTAACTGGACTGGAGTTGGTCTGCAGATGACTGGTAACAAACCATTAATTTGATTCAGATATGTTGGAGGATAGTAGATATGATCTGACGGAAATTGGACAAAGAGGAGCCACTGTGATTGTACTGCTGAGCTGATTTAAAAGCTTTTCACGCATCTATAAAAAGGCAGGCAATAAGTTTGGAGGATAACGTTTTTCTTTAGCTCTCTGTTAAAAAACACACAATGCCCAATCTCGAAGGGATCCCATAAAACAGGGTTGAGTGAAGCAAAATTGCCACTCCCATACTGCCTCCAACTCCTCCACCCGAAACAACCTGCAGCCTTCAGATTTACTGTTGTTACAGCTGAGCTGAATCAAAGAGTGCCAGAAGCTCAGACAGGAAAGGCAGCGAAGGGAGAGGAACCGAAGTGGCCCGAGGCCTCAATCCTCAGACGACTCATCGGACGTTTGGACGAATCGGCTCGAAGTGGAATTTTTACGTGTCTGGGCCGCGAACTCCATTTCCTCGCGTGGACGTGCTCGTCGGCTAGGAAATGAAACTCATTTCGTGTACACTCTGTGCTGCAGCGGTGGTCACCCCCCCACTGGATCCGCTTCTTTTCAGAAGTTCTGCTCTTCCACTTATCTCCCTCGACCGTCTTCTGCAACTAAATTCCTTCAGGGGACAAAAGAGTCTTTATTAGTCATTATTTGTCCAGATGGGGAGGCCTGACATGAACTATGACTCGGATAGCGCAGAATTACACATGTCAGATGAACATGATTCTTGTTCACGAGCATGGAGAGCAATAATTGTGCATATGTTTGGTACTTTTGGCCCTTGTTTAACATAATGCAGCTGTTTTGCTGATTGGCTGATGAATTTTGCCAACAGAAACCTGCTGGGAATGTGTTTGCAATCAAAACGTGTAATCTTTTCAACATGCTGAAGAAGTGCTCTCGTAATAGATGCATCCAGTAAATTGTCATAAGACTGAGTTGGTTGGTGAAGTTAATGAGTTGTAATTAGGTGTTGGTTTATGCCATCTGACCAGTTACCTACTAATTATACACATATAAACCGTACGCGTCTCACGGCGGCACTTCCAGAGAGCGATGGTAGTCGTGTTACTGATGTGGTTTAGTGTTGAGCAGGGACCAATTTAGCTGCAAGGATGAGAGGAATGGAATGATGTTAGATGGAAGATGTGACTTCATGAGCTATAAACCATTGTTTTATTGGGGTTTTATGTGACAGACCAACACAAAGAAGTGCATTATTGCAAAGAGGAAGGAAAGAACAATGCATGGTTTTCTTTATTTTTTTCTAAAAGACATCCAAAAAGGCTGATTTGCATAAGTTTCCAGCCCCTATTTGACCTTACGGCTGTTGTTTTTGGGTTTATTTACTACTCAGAGGCTGTAGCTTTTGCCTGTTTCTAATATGATGCCTTGAGTTCACAAGTTCAGTCAATCTGAATATGATCTGTGAATCATATTCTCATTGTGCTTTAGGTCTAGACTTTGACTGGTCCATTTTAATGCTTTAATCTACTGCATCACCGGCTGTATATTTAAGATTGTTGCTGCTAAAAGATGAATTTCTTAATCCTGAATCTTTCACACTCTCTACAGGCTCCGATGTTTTCAGGAAAATGTGCAGTGTCATTTTTCTAACATGCATACCTTATGCATTTCTTTCAACAAAGGGTTTCTTCTTGCCATGTCTTTGTATTTTTTGTTTTTGTTATGTTCTTTAAGTGTTTGGCTGACGGATTGTGCGATATGTCCAAACCCTGGGATGTCGTTTCATACCTCAACTGTGCTCTAAACGTGTTCACAGCGTTATCTCTGAGATTAAATTACAGACAGCTGGACTCTGTTATAATTAGATGGCATCTGAAGGAAGTTGGCTCCATGAGGGGACTGAATAACTGTGCATGCCACAGATTTTGAAATCTTAATATGAAAAACGTAAGGATTCTTCTATACTTGCCTCTTTCGTACCACTTTGTTTTGCTTTTTCACATCCGTCTGTGGTTATAGCGTGAAAAAATGTGATGGGGATCAAGACGTATGGACATGTTTGCGAGGAACTGTACGTTTTCTTTTTTTTCCCCACTGCAACACTCACCGAGATGCTCACACCGTGCCCTCTTACCCTGCCATTTCCTCGCTTCTTAATGCCCTCAATTTCACAACATTCCCACCATCCAACCTGCTGTCGTTTAGTTCACACCAGCTACCCCAACTAAACCCTTCACCCTGCCCTCCATCTCCTCTTCAACCTGTTCCATTCAGACGTTTTTCATCCTCCAAACGTTTTACTCCTAATGCTTTCTTTTTTTCCCCGTACGCTTCTTATCCCAACGGACACCGTATCTGTTTTCCATGCTCCACCTTCCACAGTTAAATCCTCATCCCGCTATGTTCTCCTGGGAGCCGGAGTTACCAGATGGCACCGACCAGAACCCAAACATCTGCGTCACCCTGCTCGGCCCAAAACCAGGCTCCGAGAGTTATGCAGCTGTATAAACAGCCTGTGTGTAAAAATGTGAGCTATGCAGTGGAGCACACAGGGTCCTCACTTGGTCGCTATGAGCAGAAATCTTATTAAAAATAAAAATAATGGCAGAGGAAATACCTTTTGTTTAAAATATGTGGCTTGCGCTCTTGGGTAACAGTGGGGCATGGGAAACATACGAGGCAAAGTATTCAGGCTAAGATTAGACTCACTAGAGTCATTAACCTCAATTAGAACCATTTTATATCCAGAATCATTTATCAAATAAGCACAGCACACACATATTTTCACATCATCTTTTCTTAATTATAACAAAAAAATCTTAATTTTCATCTTCACTTCCACTTCTTTAACTCCATAAGCATCCCCGTTATGTTTTATATGCAGTATTTTATGAGAAATCTTGGGGTTTTGAATGCTTCCCTGTTATGAAAAAAATTCAAAAGCACCTCGAATTAGCTCTACAAAACAGTCTGTCTCTATAAGGACCCGCCCTATATCTCTTTCTTCCTATTGGCTGACTTTGTTGCAGAGTGAACAGCTTTGACCTCCATTGGTTTTAAAATCCACCTGTCAAGAGCAAAAATGACACAAAGTCATGTGGGAACAATGTGGGAACAAAGCCTGCCTGTGTTGTAACATGACTGGACACATAAAATTTAGTATTGGTTAAAGAAAAGTGATATTTGACTTTTTAAAAAATATTTTTCAAATTGTAACCAGATAAATGCAGTTTCTGTGAAGGAATAAATTATTACATCCTCACATTTATGCCCTTTGAAAATGGCTAAATTTGCACACAAACATTCCTTAAACTCCGTTTAGCACTTACTGTCCAAGTTAGACTTCACTACTTTTAATGGTACTTACAACTGATATATTGGTGATATTTTTCTCTGGATGTTATGCATTAAACCATGAGGGGACATGCTCATAAATACATATTGCATGGTGAATTGTGTGCTACTGATTAAGATGCACTTTGCACAATTATTTGGCAAGTTTGTTTTTGTTTTCTCTGACTAAAAATCATTTCTATTCATTACCAACTACAGTACTCTGTTAATCCAAAAATGTTAATAACATATTGAAGAAGTTATTCAATATAACTTATATAATAGAGAGTATCTACATGTGCACGGCTATTTAGCAACTACTATTGTTCAGAATTATTACAAAACTACATGGAAAAAAAGGAAAACGCATTTTCCCTTCTTTCACTTTTTTTATTTTTATCTGTTTTATTTCTCAACGTGTTTCTTGTGACCCTGTTGACTATTTGCAACAAAATGTTTGGTTCTGTGATCACACTACAATAGTAATTTTGAGAGCGCTGCATCCCTCCAATCGACTTTGTCATTTTTGGCTTTTCAGAGTCGGTTAAATTTCGTTTTGGGCCATTTTACCTGAAGAAATGATTAGGAAAATATTTTACCCCCTTTTGTTGCTTTTGCAGATCAATCATAATCAACAAAAATTTGGCTTCATGGACAGAAAACATCAAAACAAGGCCTCAGTGAAACAAAATGACAAATAACTGAAAATTTGAATGCAAAAATATAGAATGCGCAGTAAATGCAGAACGTTTCTTACCATCCTGCTCTTATAACAAGATAATTTTAGCTATCTTGTTGCCTAGCTATCTGTGCAATCTGACAGCACAGACAGCTATCAGGCCACAAAGTCTAGAGTTTGTCACAAACTCTAGATTTAAACAGTGCCACCTTAAAAAGAGTGGTACTTCTTTATTGCCTATTCATATTTTTCTTAAAATTTTTCACTTTTTTTGTAAGCAAAGGATAAGTGTTTTCTTTTTGATGGCCATCTTACAATGCACAGTAACAGGTGTTTTAGGGCCACTGCTGCACCCATAAAACAAACATCTAGTCACTCTGTTGTCTCACTAAAATGACTTTGAGCTGTAGAAATGATATGCTGAAACAATTTAGTAATAATCATTTCAAATTGAGACTGGAACCCAACACAACCAAATGACACATGCCTATAAAATAACCGCAATGTCTTGACGGTGAAGCTACAAACGCAACTTCCTTTGGTTGGTTTGAGTCTGAGCTGGACGAGCGTTAACTGGAGGTGTCAGTAGAAAATTAGGCTGTGAAAAATAGATTAATAACAGTAAATCTTGTGTGTTCAAGCACAGCAGGCGGGCAAAAGGGAAGACAGAAATGTGGACAGTTGTGCATTTTTGTGCGTGTTTAGAATGGAGTGTAGCTGTATGTCTCGCAGTGGAGCCTCTGGCTTGTTTTCCTTTTCTTTAAACACCAGGACAACACTCAGGCCCACTTGAGAGTACTCTGGGCCTGGATGAGGACAAAAACCTGGCGGCTCACCAAGAATAATGTTTGTTAGAATTGGGCTTTTTTTTTTTTTCACTGTTTCATTGTTACATTCAGCAGACTCATTTCTCATTTCTATCAGAGATGGTGATTTAAAATTCACCGTTATGCTCTGTTTTCTTCCTTTCTTTATTTTTGTGGCAACGTGAACTTTTAAACTCTTCAGATTCGCTTTTATGAATAAAACGGACCGCATTCCGAGTTCATTCTTCCCTTTTAGTAGACGCATCAGACTGCGTTTGAAGACAAAGCGTCGTGCATGCTTTTGCACCAATCCGCTTTCACATTGAAGTCTTCCTCTTAATTGTGGCCGGCTCACTGTAATGGCAGACAGCCATAGCCTGGCGAGTTTTCCATCACAAAGCAGCGGAAACCCCATTCTGTCTATTGTTTGAAAGCTCACCCGACGGCACACCAACCACAGATCTTCTCAGCGCCGCTTTTAAAATGCTCTGTGAAACATTAATAGAAGAAGTCCAGCTCTTTTAATGACTTTCCAGCACATTAGTGCCAGGAAGCTGCTCGTTTTTAAGGCAGCGGTGTATTAGCTGCTGTGTCGTGTTTTGACTGTAACTATCATAGCATTTACTCTAAATATACACATGACATTCTTCTTCCACCGCGCATATCTTCGAGGCATATTTAGGTAATTACTGGAGAGTTTAAAATAAACACTTTTGGCTCACACGGTTTTGACTGGAGGATGGTTCATGGTGTGCATCATTGTAGCACTTGAGCCTATAAAGACCAAGAAACATAAAAGTTTCCCAAAACGAGGTGGACTGCAGTTATAAGTTCGAAACCAGCGTGTCAGGTCTCAAACCTTGTCTCAGCTGGGGAACATTTTTGTTCTGCCACTGGGACAATGTTTCCTCCTAACTACCTCAGTGGTCCGGCAGCCAAATGGAACCAAATGGACGTTTTGCTTTAGAGAAGTTCCCTGGAAATTTCCTGGTAAAGTAACCTACACAGTCCATAAGAGTTACAAGAAATTCTTTGGTGGATTCTGTAAAGTAAACAGAAAATGCCTGATGGGGTAGGCTCTAGCAAAATTACCTTTAGGTTTTAGTGAAGTACTTTCTATAGTCTGGGAAAGCAACCAGTAAGTTCCAGGGAAATTCAAAGTAATCTCATAGTTCTGATAAAGTACTTGAGAGGTTTTGGAAAAGTAACCATCGAGTTAAATAGTTTGGGAAACTAATCTCCAAGTTCTGGGAGGCTACTTGGTAAATTATGGAAGGGTAACCAATAATCCCATAGCATTTCCTGGAAAGTATCTTGTAAATTTTGGACAAAAACCTTTAAGTTCAAGCTAATTATTTAATAGGTTCTAGGCAAGTCACCAAGTTCCAATAAATTCTCAGTAAGTTTTGGGAGCAAACCTTTAATTGTTGAATGGCTCTTGGTTGAGTCTGGAAATGCAAGCAATACATTTCAGAAGAATGGTTGATATTTTCTGGAAAGGAGTCTCAAAGTGAGGTAAGAAGGTATTTGATAATAAGGCTGAAACGATTAATTAGATTAACCATGATTAATCGATTACAGAAATAATTGTCAACTAATTTAGTAATCGAATAATTGTATGCAGACTCCAAAAAAGACCAGGGTCAAGTTTATGGATCAAGTTTAAAAACTAAGCAGAAAAGAGTGACCATTAAAATAGAGGAAGAAGACGAGAAGTATTATTGCAGTTAGGATTGACATGTTTTCCGTAATCCAACTCCGAGGACATGCTAAGCAAGCAGAACGGGGAATCTTCTAATAAAATTAACCAATAAAAGCTCCATTCTTGGACTGCATGTCTAAAACTATTTAATTATCTAACCGAGTTAGCTAAATGTGGCTGGACCTCCCATCCGTTTCCTCTGAAACACCTGTATCTGAAATCTGTTCTTCATCATCTCGGGCTAATTCGGCCTCTCTCCCCGGATCCCCAATAACTTTCTGGAAAATGCGAGGAAGGAAGGAGAGACGTGGAGAGCACCTTCGAGGTCAGCCAATAGCTAATGCTATGGTAGGAGGCTGTCACAGCTTATGGCACCTTCTGATCAGTCCTCTTTGTGAAAAAATGCTTCCCGTTTAATGTTTGTTTACATCCTACTGCTTACATGGGCATTTTTTTCTGAGGTAAACTACAATGGAGGATTATTGGTGGACACGTTCGGATTCATTTTGCGAGCTCTGTTTTCTGTTGCTGTTATAACGAGCAGGTCCGAGGCCTTAACCCTCGGGAGGTGTGTAATCACAGTTTAATGAGCTGTGTCAGGATCAGCACAGAGAGCCGAGGGATTTGGTGAGTTTTTGACGAGGCTGCAGGCCTTACCTGTTGGAGAACATCTGGATTTAATGATAACAAACCACAACTTGCGAGATTATTTACGCCTCGGGTAGTCCCACCCTGTCCAACTTGCGTTCATCAGAAGGTTAGTTCCCAAAATGCGAAGGCTGCACAACCACCGCAAGGATTGTGAAATCATCACAGCACAGACCGAAGTTTCAGAGGATCAGGTTAATACTTTCCCAATGCACTGCAGCGGCCAACAGGTCCCTGCAGATAATGGTGAGAGGAGCTGGAAAGTCATTGGGTCGTTGTCCTGCTGATAACCCGTGTTCTTGAGCTTAGGGTCAGGAGCTCATGGAGAGACGCTGTCCTTCAGGATTTTCTGCCAGAGAGCAGAAATCATTCCACAATCACAGACGGGAAGTTGTCCCAATCCTGAAACGGCAAAGTAGACCCAGAAAACTAAACTTCAGCTGCCTTGATTTGACTCGGGTTGTTTTGTAACGCGCATCAGTAGGTAGTCAGATGTATGACGTGTGTGTATATTAACTTTATTTGGACGCTGTATTAGGATTGCAAATATCTGTTGTTTTGGTAATTGATTAATTGATTGTTCTGATTGATTAGATTTTTTTAAAATGGCATATTCTGCAAATGTTTTATTTATTTAACCTCAATCCTTTTTTTTATACAATATTAGAAATGCATCAAAGTCCATTTTTTAAAAAAAAGAAAATGAACAATAATTCCTTAAAATGCAACGCTGGAGCATTTCTTTAGGAAAAAATAACAAAAAAACTAAGCTGCTTGAGGAGTTTTGGCTAAAACATTTTTACAGATAAAGTTGATTTTAACTTAAATGCAAATTGTAAATATATTTTGTACAGTTGTGGCTTATTTACTGCTCTGAATATGTTTATTTGAGTCTGTATACTCCATTTAGTGATTAATTGATTACTGATTTATTTGACAGTTATTTCAATCATTGATTTATTGCTACAGCCCTAAATTGTGTGTGTGTGTGTGTGTGTGTGTGTGTACATATATGCAGCTCTGGAAAAAAATTAAGGAACCACTTAAAATGATCAGTTTCTCTGATTTCACTCTTTATAAGTATATATTTGAGTAAAATGAACATTGTTCTTTTATTCTATGAACTACTGACAACATATCTCTGAAATTCCAAGGAAAACTGTAAATTTGTTTTCAAAAAGTCAAATGGTCAGCCCTCAAATAATGCAAGAAAACAAGTTCATATTAATTTAGAAACAATACTAATGTTTTAACTCGGGAAGAGTTCAGAAATTAATATTTGGTGGAATAACCAGGAGGTTTTCAATGGGGTTCAGTGCAGTGGGCTCTTCATGTTTTTTCAGAACTGTATATTTACTGATGGATATGCTATAAAGGAGTTAATCCTCTAAATTTGATCAGTGGTATTATCTATATTAATTTAAGCGTTTTTCTGCATGGTTTGCTGATTTATTGAATGTTTTTGAGTCTCTTCATTGTGTACCCAACACTAAGTCCAGTGTGAATACTACAACAGCCCTTCGGCTAGAAGAAACTTGTACATTTGGTCACAGTCTCCACAGCCAAGTTGAGCTGCGTTGGTTATGACTAGGAGACCTTTCCCTGGAGGCAACTCTCTCTACCACTAACAGACAAAAGGACAGAGTCTGTATTTGTACAAGTGTTTCCCATTAGGCTAGTGCCAGACATATTTGTCAATGAGACAACACAAAGGTGGATCTTCAAAATTGGAACCTTTTCCCTCTCAATCCCCGTAGATCATTGGACATGTGCCTCACTTGTCAGGAATTTATCTGCAGGCACTGAAAAGATACGTGAATATTCTTGCAACACTATTGTCCAGTCAGTGTTTCCCTACTTATTTTAATGTCCTTCACACTTGCAGCCATGCTAAGAAAAATAAAATTACGTGAGCAAAGTCATAATATAATGAGAATAAAGTTGTAATATTATGACTTTGACTTTGTCACGTGACTATTCTCAAAATATTATGACTTTATCCTGATAGTACTTCAACTTTATTCTCGTAACATTTTCAACTTCTATTCAGCATAGTCCTAATATTCCAGTCCATTGTAAAAAAAAAAATATATATATAGATATATATATATATATATATATATATATATATATATTGATCAAATATAAGGCATGGTGGAAGACATGTGATGTTGTTGCTCCCCTTCAAAAAGACTGTTGAGACCTTGTTGGACTGCATGACAACATCAACATATAAATTACAAGCACAATTACAATTCTGCTTACCACAAACAGAAATCTGAGCATGGGTCATTATTTCATCTTTCAACAAAAATGATGATTCAAAACATATTGTAAACACAGAAATGGTTCTCGAGACACAAAATGTTCCTTCTTCCTCAACGGCACTCTTAGTGCCATACATAATAATTCCTAATCGGGGGGGAAAATCTTCCTCCTCCAATGTAAGATTCATTTATTTTAAGGCTGCTTCCACATCTGTATTAGGAAAGGTAATTAGTTTGAAGGGCACTGTTAAGGAAAATCAAAAATCCTACAGGATCTTTTTTTATTATTTGCAATAACCCTTTAGACTCTGGAACATCTGATTTGTTTCTGGGAATTTGAACAGGTAACTTACTGTAAAATTAGCAGAAATACAATCTAAACGTTGCAGGTCAGCTCAGGTTATCCCATTGCTTTCTGTTGCCCTCTCCATATTGTGAATGTGGAGCCATACGAGGAATCGCCCGCCACACTGAGGATCTACTATGCACTAATTGATTACATGTGTAGAAGTGCGTAACACGATACTAAGCCAGCATACAACCCAAACACAAACCACCTGCTGCGGTTTTCGGCAGAGAAAAGTTTATCTCTCGCTGCAGTCTTGGCCATCCAACGCCAGCAGTTCAAATAAGGACACGCTGGCCAGCGTCCACCGGTCAATCAATAAGCTCCAGCCTACAGTCCAAAAACTGAAAAGGCAAAAAAAGATAAATAAATTGGCAGAAGTTGAGATTGTGATGTGAAATTAAAGAGAGGAATGCTTTGGGAATCTCATTTTTCACTGCTACTACAATACAGAAAGCGCAGCCTGTTGAGATTTCAATGTAATTTTTGGCAAAGCAAAGTTTCATAGTGTTCCAATTAATGTTTATCTCGTTTTAAGGGAGAATGTTGAGATATTTAGTGCCGATCACAGCCAAATCGGCTCATATTTCAATGTATTCTGTGCTCTCTGGCCAGATCCATTCTTATGCATAGCTGCAGAGTATTTTCCAGTTGCTTATTCCTTTTCTTTGCCCTGCACAAATGTTGCAGACAAAACTTCTCAGTGCCATCGAACATCACCAGGCAAGTGAGGGAAGCAAACCCAGCGGCGTTTCTCTCTGTTGTGGAGATAAACAGGCAGAAGATGGCTGCCAGACACCACAAACACAACTGTTCTTGTCACTCCCCGGGTGTCGCTTGTGCACCGCCCGCCTACCACCCCTATCGAAACAAAATCAAATTAACCAACAAAAACAAGAGTTTACAGTAAACTGTTACTGTTTACTGTTCAAAAGGCCGTTTTTTGGGTTTCCCCTACATACAGTGCTGTTGTGCAACAGCAATAAAATTATTTGTAGTAAAATAAATAATATGAAATGAAAGGGGATTCCTTTGCACAAGAAGCCACAAGGCGCCATACAAACCACTAAAAGTGTGATCAAGGAAATGTTCTGGATAATGTTTGATTGATTAATACACTCAAATACGGAATGTAACACTTCTTTCAGCACAAAAGTTTGCTTTACTACTTTTGTATTTGTTAGGGTGTATAATCCCTTTATGGTCAGATGCTAATCTTTTGTTCTCAATAATTATGATACTAAACGTTCACATTGCTACATACGTGGTGTAGTTACTTTTATACAAATGATGTGTATTCCCTTTGAGTGAGTTTGTGTGTTCAGTGTACCATTTCATAGAAATTTTACATTTTCCCTGTGGAGTAATTTGTTTAATCGCCTTCAATGAATCCAGTTTATTTTATATAATCTGCACCCCAAAGACTCGCCGACATGGAAACAGCTTTTCTGAATCTGTTCTTTGCACACACACACACACCCCAATGCACACACTCGTCCTTGTTAATAATGTAATGGTAAATCTATTTGCCACATGCTAAGGAAATCCACACCGGTTTTTATTGGACATCTTTCTGTTCTCTGAGCTTTTCAAATCATTCAAAAATAAATCCATGTTGAACATATTTACAGCCTTTTTGCTGTTAGTGATTTTTTTTTCTTTGCTTTTTTGTTATAAAAGTGTAACCTGAGGTATTTTCTGACCTTCGATCTTGGATTCTCTGCTATGTTTGACCTCAGCCAATGTGAAACATCTGAAACAAAAAAAAAAACACACTTCAGACTTTTGGAAGACCAGGCTACCAGTAGAAACAAATCATTTTAGACACAAACTGAAATGGAAAATTAAAAGAGACACTACAAAAAGCAGCTATAGATTAAAAACTGTAGGAAAAATATTTAGTGCTTGGACTTCTTGGACGTTGTCCGATCATGACGGGGTTTTTCCTTCTCAGAGAAGCAATGTGAGTAAACAGAAAAGCAAATTTAACTCCCAGCCACCTAGAGTTAAACTATAATTCCTATAAATAATAAAAGTCTTGACTGACAGCATAAAGACAGAATCAATTTGGCAACATTACTGCCAAGTCATTTTCCCTCTTCACAAACTCGCTCTCGTCGTGTTAAACATACCTGTATGTTGCACCTCATTTTGGACACACCTTAAAAACTGTGGTTTGCAGAAATGACACAAAACACACACAGAGCTGATAATAGAAATACCTATTACTCTGTATTTACTCTTTATAGTGAGCTGTAGCTGTAACCCTGGCTCTTTAATATGCTTTCTTAGACCTCAGTAAAACGTCTTTAAACTTCCATCAAAGGTCACATTTCACGTAGATTATCACTTTAACAGATGGCAGACTTTACAGGAAAGGCCATTAGGATTGTGGACTCCTACATGCACTCATGTTGTTAATTTTGGCAAGCCTGTAGGACAATAGACAGTAGGGTCAAAGCTGAATATGGAGTGAGCAAATACAGGGATATGAATGTGACCACGGTTGTGTTTTCATGTTTTTTGGGTTCAATTTTTCCTCCTATTATATGTGGAAAAGTGAGAGTGACAAACCATCATCGGTTTTCTTCTTGTTAATCTGTCATAAAAGCAAGATTTGTGGAGTTTTTCTCCCACCTCAGTTGTGGTTCTCTGCATTCCCTGTACATTTCCTAAAGGCATTAAGTACATGTGCATTGTATAAAAATGCATAATTTTTATTTCTATTTTGCAATTATGCTCTATTTTGTTGGGTGTTTTTTTTTTCCATAAAATTCCAATAAAATACATTAAAGTCTGAGGCTGTATATTTACTTTGACAAGACCCTGTAAGTCTCAGGCTGCAAAGTGTAACTTATTGTGGACACTTTTGCTTATTGACTCTATAAATTGATTCAACGGGAGAAGGGTAAAAATTGATCCGTCATCTGCTACATGTCCGTTATAAATGTTTACAAAACGTCGGCTAATGTCAAAAAACACAATTTTGCAATGATGGTGTTTCCATTGAGTAGGAAAAACAGTTAAAGTCACATGTGAATAAGTTTGCTCATACAATAAGTCATTAAGACATGCCATGCCATCATCCTCCTGCCACTTCCTGTCTCCGGCTTTTCCACCAGTAGTAACATCCTGTTGTTGATCACGTGACTCGTGTGATGCGAAAAAAGTGTTTCCATTGCGGTTTTGTGAAATACACTAAGAAGCAATAATTTTATAGTTTTTTCTAAATTGTTGTTTCCATTAAGCAAATCTATTTCTGTAATTCTAATTAGCTCAATGCCGAGACAAATAGAAGCCAACTTCTGATTAAAAACTATTTTAAATCTAAATCTGTCAGGGATGTGATCACTTTAGTGCGTACTTGGAAAAATTCTTATTGTGTTGTTCATCCAACAGTCCTGCCCTTAATCAGTCACAGTTATTATGTTGCCCTTGAGGGAAATGGTTCCTAAAAGAAGCTGAAAACATTTCAGAGTAGTGCTCAAGGGAACTGTGGTGTCGTAATGTAATTACAGCCCAAATGCACAGACTGAATAGCACAAGAAGTACTTATGATGCTGATCAGTTGTACGGGAACATTGTGGAGCTTTATCCACATGCTATGATTTTTAAATGAGTAATATTTACATTTTTAACCAATTAATGACATTTTTACATTAAAACTAATAAGTCCTCACCATGAGAGTATTGTTTACTTTGTGAGAATGTTGTGAACTATGACCTCCCAAGAGATAAAGTTTATTAAAAAGTGTTGCTGCTTGTGCTCCACATATACTAGGTTGCCATAATGGCAACAAAAATCCTCGGTTCTTCTGGAAGTATTTTGAAAAAATATTTTTATTATTGCTTTTGGTCCAGAAAATGAAATCAAATTTTGACAAAAATGAGCAGTTGAGATGTTAAAAATAGTAAAAAAAAAAATATATATATATATATTCATGCTGGTTTAATAAATAAGGAAAAACATTTACAGAACGAATTAATTTTAAAGTTGTTTAGAGCTCCATCTTCTATGAACACATTTTTGATATATTGAGATAACATCTTTGCAGTCCATCAAACAGATAATAATGCTACTGCTGTGATTTTTTCTTCTCTTTTTTGATTATTGAATTTCAAAGACGAGATCCTGCAATCCTCCGGCCTCATGAACAATCCTTAAAAAGGAAAGCACCTACCGCAGTTGAAGAAAAGTCATAAGTTCCTCAGAGTCTAGACACAGAAGCCTTAGAGGAGCGATGGCTCTCCATTATGACACTTATAGACCGGACCACCCTGCAGCAGCCTGATAGAGAATTCCCTTCAGCCAGTCCATGTGTGCAAGATTATGTTTGTTCACAACCAGACAGACTCCTCTTCCTGCCTAGCTGTGAAATTATTAATCCTCGGATAGTGTCCCTGTTTTTTTGTTTTTAAATATGTATTTTTAAAAGATAATGTCAGCTGAATGAATGAGAGACGAGAGCATGAGTTGGGAGAGGAGGATATTAACTATTTGTCGTAACAAACGGTGGTGCAACAGAAGTGGGGATAAACTTGGACACATCCAACAGACCACATGCAGACAAGGCCGAATGACTCAGCCCTCAGCCCTGAAGATCTCTGTGTGTGGCCTGAAGCTTTGCTGCCCTTCCCCCCCGCACCTTAACATCCACCCCTCTTTTTTTTCCATCCAGGGCTCTATTTTTGAGCCTCGGCCTTTCTCCTCGTTTTAAAATCTGAGATTAAAGGAGTGAAAAAAAGGATTAAATATACAACCCACGCTTTATGCATTCAACAGCCTTCCTCCTTTGCTGCTCATCCTCTTTGCGAGCTCTTGGTTTGAATCGGCCGGCGTAAGCAGCAGGTAAATGGAAACTCTCCACTTTTAATAAGCTTTGCTGCACTTGATTTCTTCACAAATGTGCCTTTTCTTTTCCCCGCATTCTAAAACGCTCCATAAGCTTTGATGGTTTCTTCTGTGTAAAATGGTGGATTTCAGATCTTTGGTCTTATTTGTCTGGGTTTTAGTTGGACGCGGAACCTGCATCTCCAGAAAACAAGCCGCACGTTGAGATTTTTTCCACGGAGTCTTGGAAAAGTATCGAAACTCCTTTGAACTTTTTAACATTTTGGCAACCATCTTGTTTTACCATTGAGATGTTGTGTTCAGTACAATGTGCTGCTAGATTTCTGCCACACATTATGTGTAAACTTGTGTTGGGGTCTCTTCTGACCAGAGTACCTTCTTTCGTGTGTTATGGTACTTCTTATAGCTGGATTTCAACCATGGCTTTCTCCTTGCCACTCTTCCATTAAGGATGGATTATGTAGTGCTGGCTAATAATTATCTTGTCAATAAATTCATCCTAATTGAGCTGTGAATCTTACAAAGTTACCATTGGCCTTTACATTCCTTGTCAGATTGATGTTCTCCTTGCCTGGCATGTCACTTTAGATGCATTTCTTTGCGTTATATTCACAATGTTGAGTTCTCTAGCAACTCTCTAAGGCTCCTCATACCCCTTCTTTAACAGTGACTTGCACTTTTCCACTCGAGAAAACATAGCGTGGCACCGCCGTTACACTTGTGAACCAGACTTCCAAGTTTCAGTCGAGCACAAAAGCACTTGTCAAGAACATCTACATACCATACTGGAGCCCAACAAAGTCTCGGGTCTGGGTAATTTGTTCTGCACTGGTTCTGACACTTGGGAGTTACAGCCACCATGAACTAAGCTTTTTCTTCCCCTCTCAAATCTATGCAGATCCCTTGGCTCCAGGGTTGTAGGTGTGAATGTACAAAGAAAAGGCTGAAACAAAATGTCAGCAGCAGACACTAAACTCTCCATTTTGATTAATGGCAAGAGGCGCTTGGCTCCTGCACCTCCGCGCCTTTGTAAATCACACCATGAATCCTGTAATTAGTAAAAGCAACCTCAAGGGAGTTTGAAATGCAAGCTTGCAAAGCCTTGGAATGAGGCCGTTAAATCTCCGCAGAGGATTCTTAATTGAATCGGTGGTTGGTTTTTAATGGGCCATGATGATAGAGTGATTTTATTGCTGGTTGGATGGTTTGAGATGCAGTGTGTTGCACTGCTGAATCTTCCAGCAGGTTCTGACATGTAGGTGGATATTTTCAGAGGTGATGGCTGCAAAGTGTCTCATAAACGTGGAATCCAGTTGGGTAAGAGACACCAGTGAAATGCACTTTGGAGGGAAGATTAGAGTTTCAACAAACTATTATTGTTTGTAAGTGGTGGAGAAGAGTACTTACCACCTGACTGAAGAAACACAAGGTGTGAGAAGTGAGGGTTTAGGAAGTTTAGCCACAGAAATTTACTGATGCAGGACGCAAGGTTCTGGAGGTTAACTCCTGCTGGTTGGGATTAATCAGACCTATAATTACCGGTTAACTAACTTTCTTGAAATCACAGCCAGGTGCTTGGCAGGAAACGAGGTATGACTATATGAGGTCTGGGGTTCAGACATCTGCACATAGTCCACACAAATCCACAAGCAGAACAATAACACATTCAGGCTCCAACAGCACGAGCAAGCTGATCAAACATTTCAGCTGCAGTCAGTTCACCTCACTCATCACATCCATTCATCTTCCTGAAATGACTTCTGCACTGCAGCTTCTTTCCCAATCGAGGAGCAATTCAGGGATTTTCACATTTGTAACTCTGACAGCCTTACTGAAAGTGGATGTGTTGAGTTGTGTTGTGAAACCTTTGCTTTTCTTCTTAAGCTCTTATAGATTGCACTCATGTTGGAAATGTTTTATTAAATAAATATATGTTAGAGGTGTTGCTGCTGTAAAAACTTGGATTTAGGTTTTAATACAAATCAAATGTGAGTGTGGGCTGTATAAGACACAATTTTTACTTATTAATATTTGAACTGAAGACTAGGTTGTAACGTTTGAATTTTGCATTCAAGTTCTTATTGGTATTTCTTGTTTTATCATTCTCACATTTACCCAAATCCGGCTTTTTCATAGCAGTCTGATTCCCATCTTTTCAACCCCCCAAAAAAATCTGATTTGTGGCCGTCACATATAGTTATTCCGGATACGTATACGATTGTTTTCAAAGTGTCATTGATGATATAAAAATGACGTCAATGACGTAAATAAGAAGAAGCCAGACGCACGTAAGTGATACCTTAAAATTATAATTATACAATTATGAAAGAAGTCTGTGTCAGTGAAGCACATCACAGTCCGACTTCCAAACAGACTTCTCTACAAAAGTTGTACTCAGTACTCTATAAAAATCTACTGCTATTAGTTGTGCTTTTTCATTAGTTCCCCTCATCTTGTTATGATCTTGTGGTGATACTTTCAGCTCCCATTGCTCAATAACCTTTAATTAGCTGTTAATAACTTATCCCTGGGTTATAAATATGATGCCAGGCAATCACTTTGCCCTTGTCAACAATGAAAGTAAAAGACTAAAACAACTGGAAGTACCAGGTGGGAAGAAAGTTATCTTGCCTCTGATGGAGATGCTATGGATGATAAATAAGAAAATTAAAGCTCACATTTCAAGAACTGCTACAAATTTTTACCTGTGGCTCGAATAAATATGGTGGGCACTGAAGCCGCATTATTTAGAAACCAGTTAAGAGAGTCCAACCTCTTATCCCCTCTTCACTATACCGGAGTCAAATTCCCTCATTAGCATGTCTTGACCTGGTAATCACCTAATTAAGTTCAGGTCTGTTGAAGAAGAAATGCCTCTAAAAGTTGCATCATAGTTGCTCTCCGGGACTAGAGCTGGGCACCCCTGCGGTAAGCTAACTGTTTTTGTGTCAACTCATGCTACTTAATACATTCTCGGTCTTATCATCAATATTACAGGTAATACAGGTTATTTATTCAATCAAAGAATCACAACAGGAGGTTTTGTTCAAATTCAGCTGTTCAGAGTAGCATCTGAGATATAAATTAGCTGTTTGTAGCTAACAATATGAACTGTTTTTAAGCTAACCTCTTTTAGCTGCTTCTCTTATCTGGTACAGACTGCGTACAGCATATACAGTTCCAAATAAATGTGGCATGGTGCGGAGTTGATCTTACCCTCTTATATTTTAAATCATGAGTCGCTTAAGCCAAGCAACAAATGCTACAATGAATCTCTTCATTTGGCTCTATACATCTCTAAAACAGATTATCATTTCACTATTACAGCTTTTTGTGATGTCATTTGTCAGCCAGAGAGGCAAAGATGTGACAGCTAAAATAATTTCTCTGTTAATATATGTTAGCCCAAAAAAGCTGCACGCTAAAGCTAGCTTATACAGAACTTCTAGCAAGGAGCAAATCCCTTAACCAATGGGAGGCCACGCAATCTACAAGCAAAAAGTCAAACGTGATACTGTGAATAATTAGAAGTTGGCATGAAATAGCTGGAAGATCATTTCTAGTGTGAAGATAATAAGCAAAGGTGTGTAACTTTATAGAACATTCTCTTAATTTATCGCTTTTCAGTAGTTGGTACATTCAGCCAATAAATATATTTTTATCCATGGTGAGCAATTTGAAGTTGTAAATTAGATTTTTCCCATGACTTGAAAAAGTTCAAGTTTGTTCATGTTTAGAAACGATTTGCACTAAAACAGGTAAAGGAACTAAAGGTATAACAGATATTGAACATCTATTTTTAGAAAAATTATTAAACCGTGTTTCTTGAGTTGGTTTTCAAAGTTGATCAGTTTTATTTTTGCTAACTTTCCATTCCTAAATGTTGTTGTATTTAAACTTTAATTCCCCTAAAAGATTTATTTCTTAATTTGACAAGACTTGATTTGCAGCTTTAAGCTCAGGAATCATTACTTTTATAAGGTAAAATGAGGATGACTAGATTGAGACCAAACCACTTTTGACATAAAAGCTTAGTGGGGGAAAAAAGTAAAAAATGTGGCTGCGGTAAAAAATTTCTGGGTTTTTTTACATGCAACCCAAAATTTGGTTAATTGCCAGTAACGCAGTACAGTAAATACAAGTTTCAAGTAACTTATCTGAATTTTTTTGTTTTTTTACTTAACTGACTTACAGTAAATGACTGAAAAACAATCCGTGCGCCGTGAAGAACAGATTATCATGACAGAATTTCACAAAATACAAAAACTATTTAGTCTGCTTTGTGTATGTTTTGTTTGATGAGATCAAAAGAGAAACTCAAGTGATCAATTGGCATTAACAAATTTGATAGCAGATGAGTTTCTGGGGATTTTGTTGTGGTAATAGAGTATTATAGTCTGCTCTGGTTCTCATTACAAACCACTTTAACATATTTCATTGCTTCCAATTTTCCTCAAATTCATGTGGCGTTTTCAGATATGTTATTAGCTTTGGAGTTCTTGTACAGGATGTCTCTTTGAGGAACGATTTGATTTAAAAACAGGGGAATTGGGAGAAAAATACAAAGGCGTTCTTGAAACAGATCTGATCATTTGGCTTATGTAGTGTCACTAGAAGAGAAGGCACAGTGAATCTTGGTTTTGAAGGTAGATGTGACCTTGATTTAACCTCTGTTAGATATTTTCTTCTGTGGTTCACTGGAGTCCCACAGCCATAGAAATATGTCATTTATCAGTCTGGAAAGGGTTATAATAATTTAGGTTCCTGTCTTAAACTTCTATAAACCAGGATGCGTTGCTTTACGAGACCTTTTTGCCTACTTCATCATGTCAGAAAGTAATGTCTTGACTCTCTACTCAGGAATCCTCAACAGGCACTAACCAGGCATATGCCTTTATCTTAAACAATGCACTACTTATCCTTTGCTTTGCAGATGTGTTATGTGCCCATACTGACACTGAATGCCGTCTTTCCTGTGGGGTTTATATCTGTTTCGTTTCTATCACTAAAAGAATCAAGCAGTGAAGCTTTTACCAACAACTCCACACTGATGTTCGTCACAGTCAAAAATGCAAAAGATCTTCAACTACATTAAAATAGTAGAAAAGGACACTGATACATTTATACTGGTATACAAACATATACACCCCCCCAAGAATGTAGTTTTTGTTTGACCTGAAGTAATTTAATCAATTTTCCAAACAAAAATATAGAAAGACACAAATATTATGGCCATAAAGAAACCTGAAGGATTTTCAGAGCAGCATGCAGGTTTCTCATTTTCTTCTCTCTAATACAGCCCCCTGCTGGAAACAGTAGAAAAAAAACTACAAACATAAAGTCAAACCATTGTTTTATTTTTCTGGTGTGCTTGAAAATGAGTTTGTCATCAGCATACTGCACAATGCCAAAAAAGATGGCACCATATACTGTAACATTCCCATTTGAAAATCTCCCAACCAAGATCTGAAATATTTATATAAATCCTTAGTTCCAGGTGTCCTCATCTTTCCAGATATTAAATGCTGCTTTTAAATGGTTCGCCAACTTTTCAGTCAAAGTGTCTCTAGGCATTCTTGAAACTTTTGACCTCACTGGTCAAAAGTTCTCAAAAAACAGGACAAATTCCAAGAAATATCCTTGAGCTTCTAATCAGAATCTTCTTCTTTTGTTTGTTGTCTCTCTTCATTATCTCTTAGAAAGAAATTTCATTCTGTTTCCTGGAGGAATCAAAAAAGAATAATTTAAGGTGGGACTGAGTCAACATCTTGTTAAGCTAACTGATCCGAATCATTCTTACCCAAGCCTTTGAGAAATCTGTTGACCCTCCGGTGTTCATTCTCATTGATGGAGTCCAAATACTCCTGCACTCTCACTTCAAACAGTCCTGTTAATAACAGGGAGGGTCAAAATCATCAACATTCACTCAATCTCCCAAACCCGAAGCCCCTCTTTCTCCTTTTGGTACCTCTCAGAGCTTGCCGATGGAGCTCTCTCTCCTGGATAAACCAGCCAAACATTTGGGTCTCCATGAAGACCTCCAAGAAGCGGCGCACGGTCTTGGAAGGGATCGCTTTCCGGAACCCCTCGCGTTGGAACGCGCAGGAAGCGGGAGAAGACGACGAAGAGGAGGAATATCCGTCTTCACGTTCGGCGGTAATGAACAGCGGATAGTGTCCAACTAACTCCACAAAGAAGCGGACAAAGGCCTCAGACACAACGGTGCTAAGATGACCAGTGTCTAAAAAGACAAAGAAGTGAATTTTCATCAACCAGTCCACCCACCTTTTCAGTCTAATAAAACTCAAGGGCTCCCAAACTTTTCCACGCCGTCACCCCTTCAATAGCATTACCTTCTGGTCAGGAACCCCCTTTGCAAACACATAGACAATGCTACAAAACATCTAAAGAAACATCAACTTTTTCCTCCACTTCTTATGCTCTATTCAATAATTGATGCATTCTTAAATAAAAACCTTTTGATTTTAGTTGGCCATGAGTTCAAAGAGGGGTTTTTTTTCTTCTAATTTTGAATATGTGGTTTCTGTTTAGCTTCAAGTATTTCTCAAAGAAATGTGTGTAATCACAAATGGGTTTCAACCGAAATCAAAGGCATATTTAAGTTATGTTTTTGGGGAAAGTCGTGAACGGTTAATATTTTACCTGCAGTAGCTCCTGGCCCTATTCATTCATTACACATTTAGATTGGTGGTTCTGGTCAGAGTGCCTGAAGCAAATTTTCAATGAATGCAAATTTATTGATTGTTTTTTGCACTGTCTTAATTTCTTATTTCTATATCAGGCAGGTCTGGGATAATCCCAGTGGGAATAAGTTTACGATTGTTTCTTTTCTATTCTTCTGTGTAAAATGGTCTATGATCCAGTTCATTATCACTCTCCAAGAGATCGTAATGAAAACATTGTATGTCTTTGTTCAGCTGAGCTAAAAATAGAAGAGTGTATAGTCTTCAAGGTCGAAGTGACTCGTGTGAATGTGCCATATTAGGGTATAATGGTCACCAAGGTAATAAAGAGACGGGTCACTGACTCGGAATGCCTTTTCATTTATCTTAACGGCTCTATCAACAACTTATAAAAATGAAACTCCTAACCCAGGACCTGAAGAAGCCTTTAGATTAAGAAGCTAAACATAAGCTGTTGACTGCTTGGAGCCTTTTTCACATAATCATACTTTCACAGACTGATCACTTTAAAGCTTTGTTTTGTCTCACCACTGATTGAGTCTGCTCCTCTGTCATTAGCAAGTTCTCTTCTTCTTTCTAGAACATTCTCTAGAGCCGACTGGAGCTTAGAGGGTAGTATTGAGTCCTCGTCATCCAACTAAATGTGACAGCAGAGAAAGATGATTATTAATGAGAAGGCCAAAGCTGGTCTTGATTCATAAAGATCACTTAAAATGTAGAAATATGCACTCACCTGTCTGAGGAGTCGATTATTGCCTAGATCCACGACAAGAACCTGCACACAGAAAAACTAAGTGGTATTATCTTTAACAAGCAAACATAAAACTGTACCAATAAACAAACAAAAGCAAGAATAAGTGTCGGATGCAAAATTTAAAGGGGCACCATTATGTATTGTCCAGACTCATAGCACAATCTAGTAACTGTTACCTCCAGTTGTTATAAAAATGACTTAAAAGAAATCTGACTTTTTAATTCAACACCTCGAAATTGGGCCTGTGGCTCTTTAAAAACTCCTGCTCTTTCTGAAACTCCACCTTCAGGAAGTCATCACAACATTGCTCCTCTCAGTACATCACTTTTATCAGTGCTGTACTGAGAAGTAGCTCTTACACAAGGTGTTTGCTAATTGCTGCTGACTAGTCTGAAGGAGCTGAGTGGGAGGATGGCAGGAGAGAGGCGGAAGCTAGGAAACAGCTCTGAGGAGGATCTAGATTTCAAAGCCGGCACTAGATTCATCCAGGAGTTTATACTCAGCTGAATGGTTGCCACGGGAGATTAAAAGATTCCTCAAACATGCATGAAAGAATCAAGGCAATATTGAAGGTATGATTTGATGAGGGAATAACATAACGTGATGTAAAGCTCAGAAAAGTCAATTTTACATAATACTGCTGCTTTAAGTTTGCTGCTTTAAGTCTGACCTCCTCCAGGGGAAGCTCGTTGAGTTGGGCTAAAGAGCTGGACAGCAGGCCGACAATGAAAGGGGTCGGAGTGCAGACGATGTCCAACATGGCGGAGGGCAGCACCGGAATGTAGGTGTGCTGCCAGACGAAGGGGTAGAGCAGAGCAACGACTGCGTGGCAGCACTGGGAGAGGGTACTGCAAGGAGAGAACATGGGGTTAAGCTGTGAAATTATGCTGGAGGATTTAATAGAAGAACATTTTTCCACCACTAGAGGGTGCCAAAGCTCAACACTAATCATGGAAAATCAAACGCCACCATTTCTGGCTTTTCCCAGTGGAGCAAACAAACTGGCCAATAACTCATCCACCAGAGCTCCAGATGTCACTCTTGCATGAGCTCCTAATCCCTGAGATGCCTTACATTTATTTAAAAACATTGCGCTGGACCACCCACAATTTATCCACCTCCATAATGACAACATCCCAGAGATACATTTTTCCCCCCCTAGGCAACAGTCCCACCAGCACAGTTTAATAAACACTGGAAGGAGGGCGTCTGGAACAAAATCTAATTCCAAAGAGATTTTGCTTGCTGGGAAGCTTGAGGAAATTGGTCGCACTGAACGTGAATGCGCCAACCTGAGCTTATCAGCGGTGAAGATCACTCTTCTCTCCAGCAGCAGAGAGCTGAACACGCGGAGGAGAAGCCGCAGACTCAAGCAGGAGAACAGGCATTCAAAGTCCACATGCTCTAGACGGGAGTCAGATGGCCGGCAGAGCTCCATCACCTGCACATTCAATTCAGTTTACCATAAATACAATTTAAAACTTAGATTAATAGGGATGTTTCATCATTTCTTTGACAAACTATGTACTTCGGTCAGATGAGATCAAAATTTTGGGTAACAAACACAGCACCTCATGCCCAGTGTGGGGTATGGAAGAGAATCTGTGATGCTGTGGGCCTGGTTCTCTTCCAAAGGAGCAGAGAATGTTGTCAGATTTTATTGCATTATGGATTCTCTAGGATATCAGGACATTTTAAAGAACGAAAAAAAATCTACTGGAGTCTAAAGGGAAAGTGTAAGTGGGTTCTCCTTGGGTCTTTCAGCTGGATAATGATGCAAAACATATAGTACACTTAAACACTATGCAGGAAAAAACTAAAACAATACACTTCCACTCAATCTGCTTAAAGTAACTTGCATACAAAGATGGATTATCACAGATTTGATGGAAGTGCATTGAAAGGCATTTCTTAATGTTCTTTGTGTGTTTTGTCATCTTGTCTCACCTCAGTGCCAGAACCAGGGAGAAAGGTTTTGATGTTGATGGTTCTTCCTGGAGCTGGAAACTGGGCTTCCATGATGGCTCTCATAAATGGCTGGACCAGTGCTGGGGAGAGCGCTCGCCGCCTCTCCACTTCATCCAACACCTGCCAAGTACGAACGAACACTAAAGTCCTGCAATGCAGTAGCGTTGGTTCCGCAGTAGCAGGCGTTTACCTTGGAGAACAGGTTGAAACAGCCGAGGTGACTAACGATACAATAAACCTCTGGCAGGCGTTGGCCTTTTCCACTGGGCTGAAACACAGGAGAAAACTCACTTCCATTTGCTCAAAAACAAACATATTTGTCGCATCTTGAAACGTCAAAGGTCATCAGTAGAACTCTAGACGCTTTAGGGTTTGACGAAGTGACCTCACTCCCTTTGGAGATCCATAAACGGGACCATATGCACACTTTCACATGCAGAGTACGGTTCCCAGTCTCGGACACTTCCGCCTCGGCTCTGAGATGAGCCGTTTTCCCACAGGCACGTCCACCATTTTGGCATGTTTATTTACTCAGCCGACATTTGGTATTCAGCCACTTCCTGTTCAGTGACGTCATTTTTATTTTATTTACCCTGCTCGTTGATATTTACCAGTAAGCGGCGGCAGTATCCGAACCTCCTGCTGCCGTCCTCGCCGGTCAAAACAAAGGAGAACATCTCACTGTAAAATTGAAAATAAAAGCATAATCAGTATAGTTTTTTACTACATTAACTATAATCTACATTCCAGTTTTGTAAGGCAATAAGAGTTGTGTAACATTGTAGAGTTCTCACCTTGGGTACATCTCCACAGGCTCCCAGTTTTTTACGTCTGGGAAACAGAACTGAGGTATGATCTTCAGCTGATCCTCCGTCTCCCTCAGAAACTTGAAGCTTTGCTCCAACTGCAACATATATGAAAACAATTGAGTGGATTTTCTCTATTCTTAAAAATCAATTTAATCCTAACTCTATAGAATAGTAGGGTCCAGATAGATAATCCAATTCTATCTTGATCTTTGGATTAACATGAACGAATAAATGCCATAGTTGACTTTCCCCCCCCCTCAAACTAGACAACTTTAGTGCTTCTCTGCTGACCTTAAGGGGGAACTGCTGTGTGACTTCTGGCATATAGTGGTCGCCGACCTTTGACTTCTGCAGTGAAACAACGAGGAAGTACTCAAACAGCTTGCGTTGGTGGCGCTCCTGATCCACAGAGCAGCTTCTGGTGGTGGAGTCTTTGTAGTGGACCTGTGTCTTTCTCGGCTGCCTCAGGAGAGATCGAACTGGAACAGGACACAAAGATAAGATCGATTTAAAAATGGCTGCATAAAATAATACTTCCTTGTGGAAGTATTCATACCTCTTGAGCTAAGAATGCTTTTGTGATGTACTGCAAAAATCACACCTTACCTTTTAATCTGTCTTCAACTTCACTCTCTGAGTCGCTGTTCTCATCAGTTACTGTGAACGGAAGTCAAACAATCCACATTGTTGTCCCAATTATAAAAAGAACTCAACTGTAATTTTTCAGAGCAAAATAAACACTAAAACCTCTTCCAGAAATGGTTTCGGCGTAGTGATACATCCTTCGCAGCTGTTTTTTTCTGCTCCGACCCTCAAATATACTGTTTATTCTCAGCACAACCTATAGAGGAGGGAAAAGGGTTGAGTTAGTGTTAAGAAATACAGTTTTCTAAAAGTATTTATCCTGTGATTTGTAATGCAGACTGTTGGTATCCTGCGGCAGGTGCGGCTGTAGGGATCCCCTGGGATCCAGGCGCCGTGTTCAGGCCCAGGCGGGGTGGAGGGCGGGCTGAGCTGGGGCGGAGATGAAACGCCTCCGCTGTTGATGCCGTGGGCTGACTGGTTGGATCTCTTCAGATCCAGTAGCTTGAAGCTTCTGCCTGAGTTCTGTCTGAAGAAACCAGGCCTAGATGCCTAATGACAGGAAAACGTTACGATAACCTCATTTATGTTGCGGCTGCCTTGTACTTTTGTTACTTTTCTGTTTGTGAACCTTTGTTGTATCGGCACCAGGAGATGAGGGGACAGACTGCTGCGAACACTGACTCTCCAACTCTATGTCTTCATATGGGTTCTCATTGGATGAGTCTGCAGAAACAAACATATGTTTATATAATATTTTTTAGATATGTAGACATGGTGGCATGGCCCTCAACACAGAGTTATGTTCTTAAATGCTTCTAGAAAATAGAGAAAGTGAAAATGTTCAATCACAAAAACATGTTATAATGGGGAAATGATCAAATGAAGCAGTTGTCTGACCCAAGATGTCTTCATAGTGATGTTCCTGAGATATGGGGCTGGCAAAAACTGGGCTGGGTGACCTTGTACGGTCTTCAAAGTCAAATGGTTTCCTGTCATAGTTGGCACAAAAGTGCAAGTTATTTATCTCAGTGGATTTTATTTAATACTTTGTTTGACATAATCTTCCCAGAAGCCTAGTTGATTTAGTTTCAAACCATTCGTACCTGTTGTTAAGGTACCTGTCTGCCCTAAGTTTCCCATAGTAACCACAGGGGGGCTTTGAGGATGCTTTAGAGGAAATGGATGGCAGCGGAGGGAGGTTCCTCTTCCCTCTCCCCTCCTTCGAACTCATTCCCATGGAGGCAGTCGCCGGATGTTGAAAGGTACGCTTGGGTTTGGGCACCGGATTGATGGGCAGGGCACCCGGCTCCGTGTACACGTTCTCCTGATCCTCCCTTCCTTCTCTATCCCACAAAGATCTACTCTCAACTGAATCATTTAGTTCTTTCTTTTTCACCTCAACTTTCTTGTCCTTGCCCGGTGGGCTGAAGTAGTTTCCAAGCTCTGCGGGGGCTTTGCCATGGTTCTTCCCCAAAGTCTCTAGTTTCTTGAAAAGAGTAAACACCGCTCTCGTCTCCTCACTGGTTTGTTCTGACGATTTCTTTTCACTGCTCTTTTTTAGCATCCCAACTTGCTGTTTCTCAGTCGTTGGTGGAGAACAAGGTCTTGAATCATCACTAAGAGTGTCTTTGTGACCTGCGTTTCTCTCGTCAGCTTTTGCTGTGTTGTCACTGGACCTAGAGCTTGGATTGATCACTTGGGGCTGATTCCCAGGTACATGAGGTGAACAAGGAGTTGAATCATCTCGAGGAGTTTCCTTGTGACCTGTATATCTCTTTGAGGCAGTCTTTTCCCTGTTTTCACTAGACCTAGGGCCACTATTAGCCACTCGAGGTTGTTTTGGCAGTTCATCGGGGGAACAAGGTCTTGAATCGTCACGCGTTAATATATTTTCTTTCCCAAGGTCCTTCTCCTTACTGGCTACTGTCCTGGTACTTTCAGTCCTTTGCTTATCCACAGTTTTGTTGCTGCCGTTTGTCAAAGAGTCGGTTCCTTTAATGCTGGCACACTTGCTCAAGCTACTTGAAGGTAAATGTGAAAGTGTGGATTCTTTGTTCTCCCAAAGAGAAATCTTGTCCTTGATGTTTCCCCCATTGGATCTTGAAAGTTTGGTTCTAACGGTGGTGCTGTCGCTGGGGTAGAGGTCACAAACTGGTCTCCTGAAATCCATCCTTGATGAATCTTCTCTCTGGTTCCACAGATTGTCTAAAAGGGCAAACGGTTGTCTTTTTGTCTCTTTTACTTTTTGCCCAATGTCCTCAACTTCCACTGTCACACTTTTCCCTCGAAGAAAGCCCAACTTTTGCCTAAACAAAGGATAAAAGCACACTTAACTTTTGATTCACAATGAATTGGTCAGTCTTTATATTGTGCCAGAAATAAAATAAATGTAGACTTCTAATTTCTAAAGAAACAAAACCACCAGTTTCCTGAACTTCTCATGCGGTCAGTGGGGCGACCAGTCATAGGACACTCAGTTTTCCTGGTGACAGTGGGAAAACTGAGCCTGAGAGTAAATGCCAGAGGGGAAGCTCATAATCATCTTCTTCTCATCATCTTTGCAAAATAAACACATTCTTGGACTGGGGCCAAATTTTTGCTGCACTGTTAAGTTTGAATAAATAAACTAGAGGAAATGGGAAGCCCCAAGTTTAAGGACCTTCTATGGATGGGAGGATTAAAGGCCAGCTGGATGCTTTTCCTCATTTCTCAGGCATGGAAAGGGAAATGTTTTGCATTTTTGAAATTTATACAGGTTTCACTATTTTATATTGCCCTGGAAATATTACCTCCTTACAGGCAAAATACTTAGAAACATCATATTTTTGGCATATTTTTATCTATTCTTTTACAAGAATAGCTAAACAATTTCACCGTCACTGACATGCATTTGTTCATAGCTTTCTCGGTTTTCCCAAGATCTTTACCAGCATTATTTTCATAAAGTGACTGAGTCAGGAAAGATTTTACACTTTTTCTCACATATCACCTCATATTCTCACCAAGTTGCATCTATTTAAGATCATATATTGATATATTGAAACTGATATCCACATCCTTCACATGGAGTAATATTTATATAAACAAGCCTCTCTTTAGACTATTTTTAGTCTATGAATGTAATTGTCTTCATTTATGCCCTCATTTATTAATCACATTTGGAAGAACAGGTTTCAGGTAAGGCGCACCTTTATGCAGATAACTCTATATTTAAAGGTCACTATGGTGATTATTCATACACATGCTGCTTCCTCCACATTTTGCCGATTTTCTTCAATAGCGAGAACACAATGTTATAGTCAACACTTTGCTATATAATTTGCTGCCCTCCACATTACCTTTAGATGACCATGATTTTTCTGAATCTTGGTCATAAAATGACTTTCAAAGCACATTTTATTGTTTTGTTTTTCCAGGACTATAATATTAGTTTCTCTGTGATTGTCGTTTGAGTTATGAAGTTTTTCGGCTGGTTTTAGTTGCTATCTTAGAGGAGGAACAGGACGTTTTTGCAGACTGGGGTCCAGATTTCTGAAGATTTTCAATTGGGGCGACAGTGGAGCAGACGGTTTGACCTGTAGCCAGTGGGTTGCTGGTTCAACTTCCCACTGGTGAAATCATTTACGTGCAGCAGAGGTTGAAACAATAATCTGGGCCTTCGAACAAACCTGTCGACAGTTGTGTTGATTCTCTCAGCAGTCTCCATGATCACTGGACACCTGCAATAGTCACAGGGTCAATTGTTTTGGACAGGTTACAATAACATATTGCTCCTAAAATTCAATTTCACAGCATTCCTCTCAATCGATCAAAAGGAATTGGCCAAATTCAAGGAAAACACCGCTGTATGGCATGCTCAGAAATCAATTCCTCTGTCACTTAGTCACTGCACAGGTCAAAAACTACCCTCCTGTGAGGACAAACATGCTCAGCATACTTTCACATGTCTCTAGGGCCAACAATTTAAAGTTCAATGTCCTCCAAGATAGCACTTGGTAATTTCCCAGAACTGTGACTGCTGTTACCGTTTACAGTCACTATGAGCAGAGGGACAGCATGCATCTATAGAGAAGACATAGAGAAGAAGCACAGATGCATATTGGCATTTTAAAGCAAAAGAGGATTAAGAGAACCCAGAGTGACATTATTGATTTTTACCAGAAGAGTAAAATGTAGAAACAAACCCCACAACCTTCTGCTTTGATCCCATCTTAATCGTTTTTTGTTTTTTTTTTTAAACCAAAGATGGCAAATACCAACAGTTCACCATCTTTCAACTTGCAAATAAATTAGGAACAATGAACAACCCAAGAACAATATTTCTGTCACCATATTTCAAAATCATTTCTCACCTCCATCCATTCGATAAAACTATGGCTGGCTGCATTTGCTGCTCCTAAATCTGTATCCATCGGTACGGCGTCCAGACCCCAGTAGTGTTCCATATGTAAAGACAATCTGACAGGCTTCCCAGCTTCACTCAAATCTTGAGCAGATGGTAAAAAATTTCTCTCTCCAACTAACAAACTCTCCCCCCCTGCGCCCTGACTCTCTTCCAATCTGCAGCTTTCATTCACCCTCACTCTCCCATAACTCTGAATGCAACTTCCTGCTCCTCTCCCCTCTTTGAGTTGCTGCATGCCCCTCTCACAGCTGAACAAGCAGAATGAATGGCTGTGTCCTGATGCTCCCTGAAACGATTCAGAAGCCACGTTTTTAACCCGTTTTTTTGTTCCATGGGACATGCATCATCACATTAAATCACCTCCCTACCAAATTTGAAGTTTGTTGGAATTTCTGTCCCAGCTGTTCCTGCACTGTGGTTGCTCACGCAGCTGCAGCAGATCAGCCCCTCCCCACTGATCTGTCGTTTAACACACAGGATCCGTTTTTGTGTTAATATTTTCGGTCATTCCTCTTCTTTTTTTCTTTGATTTGTCTTAATCTTTACGTTTGTGATCGCTCTCTTTTTTTTTTCTTTTTTTACATAGTTGTATTCGGCCCCCGTTATTCTCACACTCTTACATCACCTACTTCATCCACCTTTGTGTAATTTGATGCAAGTATAAATCCATATGTTCAGTGAAGGCTTCAGAGATTTATTAGAGAAAATTAGTGAACAAAGACCAAGGAACAGAGCAAACAGGTAAGGGAGAACGTTGTTGGGCTTGAGTTGTTTTCATAACCAAGAATGATTCATTTGTATTTCCAGATGTGCAAAGCTGATGAGATACTAGAAAAGACTTACCAAAAGGTGGTTCTAGAACCTGCTGAGAGCGAAACACATGCACGCCAAACTTTTTAGATTTTTTGTGAAGAATTTCCAGTACATTATCCTTTGATTTCCACTTTACATCTTCTTTGCATTAGTCTAGAATATAACATTTCTTAAAAAGCATTGAAGTTTGTTGTAATGTGACAAAAAAGCTGAAGGAGTGAATAGTTTTTTTTTTTGGCACTGTTAATATTATGCTAGATTTGGAAGCATAGCATACTTCCACAACTAATAGAGTTTAAAGGTGGTTCAATAACTAAATAACTAGTTTTTGAGGGCCAACAGCAGTTGTTTCAACCATCAGGAGGAACAGGAACACGGGGTCTCTCGTCTTAGCAGCTGTCTATGCCAAGCTGTTTGTGTAAAAATTCACAATTTTAATTCAGCCCCCTTGAGTCAATTTTTTATTTTTTTTATTTGGAGAACCACCACCAGGTCACTCTTGTAAAAGAGACCTTAGATAAATTAGTTAAAATCTACCTCTGTGTTTTTGTTTATTACCATATATGTGAGTATTTATTTGTAGTGTTTGTTCAATACATTTTATTGTATAATTTAGGTGGACGATAAATTGGCCCTCAACTAGAATTCTGCATAGGAGCCAATTACAATCTTGGGCCAACCTTCCTTATGTGGTCCTCCACACCTTCACAGTAAAAATGACATTTTGACACAAAGAATGACGTCTTATGCCAAGGATATGGCATATTTATACTTTACACTATATTATTTATTTATGTATTAGACTCCTTTATGTTGGACCTGAGTCCAAATTTCGTGCCTAAAAAAAAAAAAAAAAGAATCCTTGAATATTTATCTAAATAGCTTACCGTATTTCTGTCTTCATCAACCATGATCTGTTATGGTGAACGTATTTTCACTCCTGTCCTGCAGGTGGCAGTAGTGGGGCACTCTTCGCAGCGGTCTGTGCCTTTGAACAGTGGCAAAGAAATTCACAGTAAACATAGACGTACAGTCGCTATATCAAGAGTAAACTGGGCTCGCAGAACCTCTACGGAAAGGTGAGATCTTCTGTTTGTTTCTAGGCCGTAGCTTTGTGATTATTGCGTAGCTTTTTATAAAGACTCTTATGTTAAATGAACCCGGAACTGACTGTTTATATAGCTGCTGAAGCTAAGCGATCATGTGCCATGTCACTCAGTGGCAAATGTAGCTGCAGGAATAATAAAAGTATGGAAGTAAAAAGTACATTTTAATATAGCAAGTAGAAAACAACGTATAATCGCTTACATATTTATCAGATGCAATGTATTTTTGTAAAGACAAGTCGGAGGGCACAGGGAAATCTGAGTGATATACAAACAGCTGTTATCAACCGCATTGATACATGATTAGTGTTTGTGAGGAAACAAAACTTGCTAAACATATTGGTGTCTCTAAACCTAAAAATAAACAGCATCTCAAGCTGCTGTAGATGCACACCTATTTGATCAATTTCAATAAAAAATATGTACAACAATTACTGAAATATGTAGGATTTTAATATTTAAGAAGAACTGTGATCCCCTGAGCTGATTGATCAGGACAAAGCTTCCCTTTTTTAAGAGTTGAGGACTCTTCTGGATGCAACTTGAAGCTGGTGGGGGAGGTGTCACAGTTTTAAGTCAGTCAGCCTCCCCTGACTGGAGCCATTGATAGGTGGCCTTGGCTGCACATAGGGCAGCATTCAGACCAGGTATATCTCTTGAAAGGCAGAACAATGGCTTCTTTCAGGAAAATGTTCATGTTAAAAATCTGTAATTTTGTTTAAAACAATTATTTAATAGAAAAATTACAAATAGCAATGCTAATACCCTAACAACCCCCTTTAAAATGAATGTGGCATCTGATTTAATGTATACTTTTTTAAAAGTTAGAGTATTTTGGAACCTATTAGTAATCTATGACGTTGTTTTGGTATAAATGAAATGGCTTTTTCCACATATTTTCCAGCAGTGCCAATAAATGTGTCTACTTCCTATTTTTTAATTTTTTGCCATAAAGACTTTTGTTCAGTAAATAAATTTAATTTGGGCCTCTTTCCTCTGCAGGCACAGCTTTCCTCCCGTAGTGATGCATTTGTCTCATCTGAGTTAGTAGTGGAGGTCCTCATGTAAGCCTCCCCCTCCCTTTCTTGCAAAGACCTCCACTGACCTGACACCACCTTCTTCCTCCTCCTCTGCCTCCTCTTCCTCCCTCCAGCTGCCCCTGTGATGCCTCCCTCGTGCTTTGGCTGTCTGTCACAGTACACCCATCATCATCTGGTGGTTTTCCTCCTCACCTTCTTTAGGTAATCTAGAAAATGGGATGGTGATGTCATGCGTATTGCATTTTTTCTTTTTAGTGACTATACTGTAAGAACTTTTGTAACTGTTTAAATTGTGGCTTTTAAATTGAGTGAAAGTTTGTCCGCTCAGTCTAAATACATAGTTTACTGTTCTTTGGGGGTCAGACTTCCAGCCCCAAGTATGGATCTGTGTTCTTTATCTTCTCTGCTAGGTTGATGTAATTTTCCTTTTCAATTTCACAGTTTTGACTTTTTAGTTCAACTTAAGTCTAACAGAAGATAAGCTGCTCCCTTTCCTGTTCAACATGACATACCTTCACATTCTCTGAGAATTTTCCAATGTTGAATATTTAGCAGGCTTTTAGGTCGCCCTAAATATTTTAGACCTTGCAAAACGTTTCCCTTCACCTTCTTTACGTTTTGTCATGTTGCATCCTCAAACTTCAACGTTGTGATTCCATGGGATAGACCAATAGAAAGTATCACATTACCATGACTTGGAATGAAAATGTGTTTAAAATCGCTTTGAATAGTTATTGTTTTTCATTTTATTTTAGTTGTGACTTCAGATTTTCAATTCTGTTTTTGTCTTTATTAGTTTAAGCCAGTTTTTTTTAGTACTGTATTTTTTGAGAATGCTTAGTTTCAGTTTAGTTTTTATTGGTTTCAGTTATAGTTTGGTTTTTGTCTGTTACATAACAGGGGCAAGGCAGAAAATAAATTTAGTTTTTGGGTAGCAAAATCTTAAATAAAAAAAAAGAAGTAATTTTAAAGAAAATGTGTTAATTTAGCGCAAACGAACGACCATGCATCCCAGTGAATTATAAAAGATATATAGCAGAGTAACTTTTAAAAAATTCTGGAATATTTTTATTTCAGTTAACAAAAAATGTTTTTCTGCTTTTTTGCTTCTAATTTTTGTTATTTTGTTAGTTTTAATGATAACCCTGCACCTTCAGTCAACTATCTGAAAATGGAGATTTGCTATGTAGCTAGTTTGGATATTTATTGACTGAGTTGTGCGAGAGTTGCAGTTTCTTCTAACGTGCCTCATGTTTGTGTTAAAGAGTGAAGGTCAACAAGAAGAGATTTGCTCAGAGCAGAGGTCAGATATCGAAGACAGTAAAGATTTCCAATAGATAATTTGTACAATTTAAACACTGTGAGGAAAATCTTTGTCGTCTTGAACTAGATGAATCCAGCTGGTTTTTTTTGCTTCTCAGCAGAGTCACGTTCTTCCTCTCTGTCTCTTCCCAGCTATGTGTTGCTGCACGCATCCAGAAAGACCTTCAGCAATGTGAAGGTCAGCATCTCGGCCCAGTGGACGCCGTCCGTCCAGAACGACAGCGCTCCTGCGTTCTCTCCGAACGAGGTACAGGCAGGCGATACCCTGCAACAAATAAACTTTCTTCCACAAGAAAGGGGGGGGGGGTCAGGAGTGTGTGTCTGAGGAAGTTTCTGTTATTTCTATGACTGTACAGACATGGGAGGACAATCACCTGTTTGCTGATGAAAAGCAGGCCACACTTTTTTTGGGAGCTCTGGACTCGATCTTCCTCTTCTCATACGCGGTGGTGAGTCGGATGAAAGCGAAGCAAAAAGTGAGACCCGTCCTGCCCAAGGTTTCATTCAAAGCGTCGTGTGTTTGATGATCAACATGCAGGGTCTGTATCTGAGCGGCATCATCGGGGACAGAGTCAACCTGCGCTACGTGCTCTGCTTCGGCCTGTGCGGATCCGCCATAGTGGTGAGTGCCATGAACCTCATGGCTGATGCTTTAAACATCTCCCCTCGTCTGACTCGTAATCCCTGCGTTTGCAGGAATTCCTCTTCGGCACCCTGACCGAATGGCTCCACGTCTACAACGTCTACCTATACTGTAGCCTGTGGGTGCTGAACGGCCTGCTGCAGTCGGCCGTCTGGCCCTGCGTGGTGGCCGTCATGGGCAACTGGTTCGGCAAAACGGGGTGCGTGATGAGCCACGGACACTTAAACATCCTGAAACGCGTAGTCAGAGACGGACAGTGATGCCCATTCATAGTCGCTCAAACATAGACTTCATTTAGATTCAGTTTTGTCTGCAGGAGGAAGTATTAACACAAGTTAGAGAGTTGTCTTTTTGAGTTACAGCCGCTTTATTTGTAGAAGGTGAATGACAACATAGAAGGATTCAGTTTTTTGATACATCCGTGTTGTTTTCCAGGCGCGGCTTCGTGTTTGGACTGTGGAGTGCCTGCGCCTCGGTGGGGAACATACTGGGTGCCTTTCTGGCCTCAAGTGTGCTCAAGTACGGATATGAGGTTGGTCTTTTACAGCGTCAGTATCAGCTTGTTTCACTAACTTCTGACACTTTTGAAGTTTTAGCGACAGTTTTCTTTCTTTTTAAATGAAAATATAAAGTCAAACTATTTTGAGAAATACAAAAATGTCTTTGTTCGCTGCTGAATAAAGGGAGAACATATCTAGATATCGCATGTTTCTAGTGTCTGAAGCACAGCAAACACGTACCACGTCTGTTTTTTAATCTTAGAAATTTGGTATTTCAAAACAAGTGTGAGATCAAGTCTCTTTATCCCATTATCATCTGCTTCCTCTAGCACTGCCTGGCTTTAGATACTAATGTCAAGTATGTGGTATTCCTGTTTGTAGTACGCCTTCCTGGTGACTTCTGTGGTGCAGTTTGCTGGCGGGGTGGTGGTGTTCTTTGGCCTCCTAACCTCGCCGAAAGAAGTCGGTAAGAGCCGAAAGAAGTACGAACGATTGCAAAGAGTCACGTGACAAACTCCGTCTGCCACGACTAACTCTGACTGTATCTACTACACCTTCGATGAGACTTGCTTGTGTTTGCGTGGCAGGTTTGCACTTGGAGTTAGAAACCGGACTGAGCCCGGTGGAGACGGACACGGACAGCCACAGGCCGCTGATGAGTGACGAGGAGGAGGATGAACAGGAGGTGGAGACGTACAGCCAACGATGCCGCGCGGATCAGCCACCGGAGGAGCCTGTGGACGAGCCTCCTCACGCCATTGGCTTTTTCCAGGCGTTCCGCCTTCCTGGAGTCCTGCTAGTGAGTCTGATTGGCCCAACAAACTCATCTAAAATAGGCTTTGAATCAGGCATTCGAGGTTCCTGAATTCTCTTGACTCTGATTGAAGGAGTTTCTTGCTCCAGAGAACAGACTTCTGCTTTTGATTATGACGTAAATCTCTTCTGCTCACATCTCAGTACTCCTTGGCGTACGCGTGCCTGAAGCTGGTCAACTACTCCTTCTTCTTCTGGCTGCCGTTCTACCTGAGCAACAACTACGGGTGGAAGGAGGCCAAGGCCGACCAGCTGTCCGTATGGTACGATGTCGGCGGAATCGTGGGTAATGACACCATTTTGTGTTGGTTGCTTGGTTTGGTTTCGTGATTTCTACTTGAGTGCGTGACATTATGCGTCTGTGGCAGGGGGAACCCTTCAAGGTCTGATCTCTGACTTCATGGGGAAGAGAGCGCCTGTGTTGGTTTTCAGCCTCGTAATGGCAATGGGCTCCCTGGTGGGATACAGCCGTGAGTTTTTTTGCACCCACAGCATCGACTACTGCTTCCATGTGAAACGTAGGGTCATAGTTTATAGTTCTGCCTCTGAACTCCTCAGGCTCTCCTAACGACAAAGTGATCAACGCAGTGATCCTGGCGATCACTGGCTTCTTCATCGGCGGCCCGTCCAACATGATCAGCTCGGCCATTTCTGCAGATCTGGGGAGACAGGACATCCTGAGGGGCAGCCAGGAGGCCCTGGCAACCGTCACCGGGATAGTGGATGGAACCGGGAGTATAGGAGCTGCTGTAGGACAGGTGAGCCGGATTGAGGATTGGGAGAAAAATCACTAAGGCCATTCCTGGAGGATTAACCAAACAAATGCTTTTAAAATGCTGATGTTGCACTTAGATGGGCATTTTATCAAAACAGGTTTGGAGAAAATTCACCATGTCGGCTCATCCTTAAAAATTCTTAAATTCATGTATCTAAAATTACAGTCTTAAAAAGTCTTGAATTAATTGAGAAGAAATAAATGTTAATCACAGGTCTTAAATTTTGTTGTGGCACACTATAAAATCTTATATAGTCTATGTAGTTTTCTTTTTCCTGACAGAACTTTACTATTGAACAAAGATTTGAATCTCACACCGTTGTTGCTATTGGTAGCTAGCTGCTAATGTAACCTTGCCAGCTACTTAGCTAGTAGTAAGTAGCTACTTGGCTAGCGAGGTTACATTAACCTACATTAGCAAGAGTATATTATTAGCTAATATATCTTTAGCTTGCTTGCTAGCAGGCAAGCTAGCTACAGGTACATTAGCAGATAGTTACCAGACATTAAAAGACTAACTAGCTTTACCTTTGCTAAAGTTTATCACCAGTTCGCTGGACAAAGTTCATATTAGTCATTGGCTTACTTCTGTTTCCAGCCAATGCAATTTTTTTTATTTTCTTTTATTTACCATTTTCTGTCATGTCTGTGGTCAATTTAGTTTATAATGGTCTTAAAAAGTCTTACATTTGACTTGGTGATACCTGCATTTCCACACCATGTGGAAGAAGATACTCTGGTCACATAAGAAACAAAATGTAACTTTTTGGCTGACATTTAAAACACATTAAGAGGGTAAAAGATCATCACAGATAGAAGTCTTTATTATTGTTTTTATTTTTTTATATATATATAAAAATCTGAATAGTGCACCTTGAATATTTACCCTTCATGGTCACCGTTCCATTTCTAATCCTGCAGTACCTGGTGTCGCTAATTGAGAGCAGACTGGGCTGGATGAGTGTTTTCTACTTCTTCATCGTCATGGTAACCTAACTTTCCAAGTTTCCACATAAATGACTATTCATCTCAATAGCTTTTCATGTTTGTTTTGTTTTTTTAATGTGCATTATTTTGTTTGTGTAACGACAGACAGGGGGCAGCATTGTCTTCATCGCGCCGTTGCTTGTTAGAGAACTGCGAGACATGTGGAGAGACAGGCAAGCTCTGCGCCACCAGCTCTGAGAGCCCGACCGTCGGCTCCGGTTCTACTCATTAGGTCGGTACCAGGATCCAGAAGGTTCGCTGTCAGCCAGAACAGAAACATTAAAACGTACTGTAAGACTTCACTGAGCTCAATACAGGGAGGGTTTAGCTGAAGCACCTGAGGCGTGTGAAGGGATTTGGCCTGAGCCATACTGGTGTACATATTTTAACGCTGTAAATTAATGTAAATACTTCTTTTTCCTTATGCACTTCAGTTGATGTGAGTCTTAAATCAGGAACGTAAACGTGAGGCCTGAGGTTAAAATGAAGAATGTGAATAGTGATTGTAGTTTTGTAATCTTGCACTCAGATTTGAGTTTCCTTAATCGGTGTGAAAATACTTCAGTGAACCACTTTAATCTTCGTCTTTGTTTACAATCGGGGGGGACTGGTCCTATCGTTCGCTTACGCCACCGACTCGTTTTGTCTTCGCTTTCTTTTCTCAAAAATGTTTACAATTTTAGTTTCTGTTTCTTAATTTGTGACTAACTCACACTCTCTAAATGTGGCGTGCTCTGTAGGTTTAAACTCACAGCGGCTTCCACATTTATCTGAGCCCTCATAAAAAACCCTAAAATAAATGTAAGTTTTTGTTCTGTAGCCTAAACCTGCACCATAAAAAGATGCTTTAACTCTCTCTCAGTGAGGGTTGGGTATATTCCCTTACATCTTTTATTGGCTTTTTACAAACCCAATAAAAGTATTTAAAGCAACAAGCTGTTCTTTAAAGAATCACCCAGATTAAAACAATTTAATTTTATAGTTTTTTGTTTTTTTAATGGAGTTAATTTGAGTGGAAAAAAACTTGAAAAGAAGTAAAACAATACTTTTTTCAGAATCAGAAGCTAATTTTAGCATTTGGCTACATGGCCTTTGGAGCATCCAGCTAACAAAACTCCACTACGTAGATGTTTGGTGCCTAAATATTTATAAACCGTTTTTTATATTTCAATAAAGATTTCCGTATAAATTTGGGCCCTCATCCTAATTTATCATAGTTCTGGTTGTTTTCAATATTTTTAATTATTGGCAGTATGGACATGTGAAGATGATCAGGGCTTTTGCTATTTTATGACAGATCTTACTTTATAAGACTGATGAAGAACCTCTGTGTCATCTCCTAATCAAACAAATTGACAAATTAGAAACTTCTCAAATTTAAGTATTCTTTTTTTTTTTTTTTTGGAAAAAATATGTGGTTAAATTGTATATATTTCTTATGTATTTCGGTCCAAAGAGCAAAGAAATTTTGTCAAGACCCACTAAACCTTTTAACTCTTGGTGAGAAAAAAAAATCTGTTTGTCCACCAAATAAAACTTGGTTTTATGAAAACAAATTAATTATTTTTTTACATTTAAGAGTAAAAATTGTTAACATTTTGTCAAGGATAAAAGTCTTTGTCTCATAAAATGAGGCCATTTGAGTCCTGTCCAAATATAGAAACTGTAGAAAAGCAGTCGGCTGCTTAAAAATACAGGACAAGCTTGAAATTGAATTTCTACAACAGAAGGAAACTAACGCTAAAATTATTTTAGATTTTTATTTTTCTGTCATTAGGTTGAAAACCGCTTTCCACAAACGTCAGCATCACATGGAGGAAAATGTTTCCTTAATTACTTATTTCAAATTAATTACTTTGGAAGTAATTAATTTTACTTTAAGTAAAAATTTTCCATCATTACTGCAGAGAAAAATAATTAGCTGTAACGTTTTGTGTATCATTTGATCAGGGATGCAAATAAATGTGAAGAGAGTTGTATCTTTATCCAGGCTGTGCCATAGACTTTCCATTTATTTTTGGCTAAGTGTAAAATCAAACCTTTATAACCAGTGCAACCAGAATATTAAATTTTGCCAGTTGCCTACTTCTTTTCATGACTAGAAGTAGATATCGTTTGTCAAAATGATTTTTTTTGTTGCATTAATTTTAATGCCATCTGATATCACTATATATTCAACTGTAACTCTGTTTATGGGAGGAGCCAAACACATGTAATAGATTGTAAAATAATTAGGTGTGAAATTTCTCTTCTGTATTTTTTTAATGGTTTCATTTATGTGCATCTTTTAACTGTAACGTTTGAAATAAATGCAAAGTCACCTTCAAGCTACAAGCAGTTTTGCGTCAGGTCCGCTAGGGGGCGCAGGTTAAACTTCAAATTCCACCTTTTCCTTGGATTCTCTCAAAGCCAGTCATGCGAGATCTACAGCGATGTGATTTCTCTTTATATTTATTTATTGATGAAACAAACCAAATGAAATGTGTTATGAAAAGCAGGAGAGCAACAATACAAATATCATCCAAAAAGATGGCGATACAAAGATACACGAACCAGCATTAAATTACAGTAGAATTATTACAAAATGGTGTACAAATATCTTACATTCATGCATGTACAAAATAAAATAAACACTTTTGCTAAAGCTGCAAAATAATAGTTCGCAGCCTCTGGAAACGGATTCATTGTTTTATTTTATTTTATTTTTTTTCCCAATACACTTTAACAAGGAATAATGTGGATACAATAAGCTGAAAGTCTCTGCTGCCCTGTGTCTGTTTTCCGCAGATTTTGCGATCACAATAAAAGTAGTTCTTAGATAAATAGTGCAAAGATATATATATATATTTTTTTAAAGTAATCTGACTTTATAGTTAGGGGGAAAATAGATAAGAAACTTTGAATTATGTTCCTGCTGTTTGAAAACTCTTGGCACACATTGACAGATTTATCATTAAGCTACTAAACAAAAAGGATGGAAAAATCCTTTGATGGAGATTTAGGGGTCTAGGTGTGACATTTTCTCAGGACGGTCTGTATTTTTTTAACCCACTCCCCCCTCAATGCCGCTCCACTCGCTCGATCTATTCTGGGAAAGCAGTCACACAAAAAGTGAAGCAAGACGAAAGCAGTCAAACCCACCCGCCCACCCCATGTTCTGACACACTGACTGTTTTACCTGATGCTTTTTCACCACAACAGAACACGACTCTCTCTTTAGTCTTCGCTTTCATGGCCGCCAAACACAAACAAACTCAGCTTTTTACCTTGTCTCTGTATTGTTGAACAACCTTATTGAGGTAGTATTAGAGGATAAATCCAGCATATGGCTAGTTATTTTTAATTACTGCTGCAATATCCTGTTGAAGAAACAATCCAGTGGTGTGAAGGTTTTTTTTTCCCCCACTAATGTTCACTAGAACTGCTAATCCTGCTTTGTTTGAATGACATCACAAGGGGCACAAGACATGGAAACACAGGAATAGATGAAAGAATATAATACAATACAGCGTAAACAAAACAACTTGCATCTGTGGTCTAATGTGATGCCTTCAGGGGCATGTCTGCATTAAACCTGTTTTTTTTCCAGGAGTATCTAGATTTTAAAGACATTTTACAACAAAATGGTAAAAAAAAAAAATGGTGACAAATTATTGGAAATTCATTTGATTTGACTTTGCTGTCAGTAGTTTTAAGTCTAGGCTCTAGAAAAACTGAAGCAGATGCAATTTGGTATTTTAAAGCCCCTTAAGCAATTTAAAGTGAACTAGTTTGGGATCTGTAGCTCTTAGTTGCCAACACATCGATTGCTTTGGTCGATCTTTTAACAACTTGCGTCACAAACCCCTCGCATGCATGCAGAATTGAGGAACTGGATTGCAAAAGAACAGGCGAGCTGGACTCTTCATATAAAAACTCTTTCGAAGGAAAAAAAAAACAAAAGCAGAAGTAAAAAGTTTTGACTTCTCTGAGCTCTGAAAACAGAAAACGCTGCGTTCCCTTAATGAGTAAAAAAAAAAAAAAAAAAAGTGGAAAATGCTACATATTACAAGCAAAATGCTGACTAAATCACAGCAAACAGGATTTCTCATCACATTGCCAAAAAGCCTCCATAATGCAAATATTACTTAGCAAAAATAGAAGTTTGCCTTTTGTACATTATTCTGACGTTTAAATGACTTCTTGAGTTAAAGTATGCAGTACCTCGCAAAGGATTCATAGATTTTGAATTTGGAGTTTTATTGAGATCATTAGACAGTTTTTACTGTTTTAAGTAATTTCTGACTGCATCATTTTCCATTTTTCCCAGTCACATACATTTAAGTTTTAGGTTGTAAGTGAAATATGTTGAACGCTATTGCAAAGCACTGCAGTTCAGAGAGTTATTTATTTTACCTCGTTTTGCACAATGAACAGTCATGATCTTTTTTCTTCTTTTTTTTTTTCATTTTTATCTTGGACAATGATCTTAAAAATAAATAGAAAATACCTAATACTCAAAATGGAAGTCTCTGTCGTGCAGCATTTAAAATGCTTAGCCTGCACCCGCCAACCTCCGACCTGGAGCTAATGACAGTCGTGCTGCCACGTTTTGAACCCTGGCTGAGGTTTTGACCCCTGCTCCGACTCCAGCTTTAAGAGTCTCGGGGTGAATCCAAAAGGCTAAGTGTGCTGAGGCAGTAACCACTCGGATCAGAAACCTGGAATGACTTGGAGCAAAAGGAAAAAAAAGAAAAGAAACGGGGGTCATGGGCTGAGGTCAATCTCCTTTTTGCTGTTTTAGTATCCTGAATGAGTGCATTTAAGATTATTTCACAGTATTAAAAGAAGCTGAATAAAACGGTATATAAAATATACAGTGTGTACGTATATACAGTATATATATATATATATTTATCAAATATTTATCCACTGAAAACTAGAGTCTGAGCTTGACTGAATAAAAAGAAAGGTAGCTTCCTTGTACTGAAAGTTAAATGCGAGTTGGCGTCTGACGTTTTAAGGCCCAACATTGGATAAGCTTATAAACAGTCTGTTATAAATTGCTACATATGTACATATGAACTATATCATGTTGAGTGTAGAGGGCTGGAGGCCACTTAGTGATGATTGTTGAACTTTTCTACTGCTGAGAGGAAGCTTTCCTGGGCATGAGTTTCCTCTTCTTCACCTTAAAGAAATCTGAAAGGGAAAATATATATATATATATATTTCAATACTTTCTAAAAGTTAAGTGAATTTTACAATAGTAAAAATACTTATAATGCATATGTGCAGCAGGCTGACCTGTGATTGCAGATTGTCTGCGTTTTCCCAGCCGCCGAATTGGGTAGCTCCCTCTAGTGGTCACTTCCAGGTACTCTTCCCCAGACGAGCTCTCAGAGACAGGAGAGCTGTCTTCCTCCATGGACGACGTTGAGGTGCTCCTCGTGATTTTTCTGGCCAACACCCCGGGCCTCACCAAGCAGGTCCGGTAAAATGCCGGCACGTCCTGGCACCCGAGCTCCACCCACTCCACGTCGGCGCCCTCTCCTGGCACGTCTCTCTGGAAGTCAAAGTTCCAGCGCTTGTTGGCGACCTCCACGCTCATGCGGAGCAGCTGCTGGAAGTCCCGCTGGAGCTGCTGGTGGTCAACAGGGCCGAAGAGGTTTCTCCGCACCGGCCCTACCTTCAGCTTCAAGGCGTCGATGCCTTGGACAGTCGAGGTCTCGGACTCAGACGTCATGGTTCCTCCGGACGATGCTGACGTAGAAGCCATCATCATATCCCTGTTAGGAAAACAAGCCGTATATAAGCACTGCATGCATTCCGTTGCGACTCGAAGAAAGAGTAAACTGGATTTTCCCCCACAAGCAAGCATTATTTGCCCCATGTATGGATCAGAAACAAATGTGGTCAAACCTGCTGAGCAATTACTGCACCAGCAGGTTCGTGGACTAATACCAAATAAATCTCCAACAATGTTCAGCGCCTGCCCAGCTGTGTCAGAAACGGCCAGAGTCTCCACCTGCTCTGGAGCCTGCCAGTCAAAGGTCACGCAGGAGAGGTCCGTGAAGGCTTTTGATGAGGAATGTTTCCTGCATTCCCCCCCTCTGCCACAGTTAATTAGAGCAATGCAGCTGAATTCCTAGATGGAGCTCCAACTCTGCGTTTTCAGCTCTCTGTTAGCAAAGCTCACTTATATCTGCAGTTTATTAAATTAGTTCAGAAGAGTCAGACAGAAAGATGAACCATCAACCAGGTCAAGCCACTCTGAGACGCCTGAGTTTCCATCACTAGTGTGTCCAAAACTTTGTCGATAACGTCGAAATACACAATTTCACAGTTGGATGTTGGTGTTTCTATTAAATAAGGAATTAAAATCATGTTTGTTCACGCAATAATTTATTGAAATATACGCTATGCCATCATCCTCCTACCACTTCCTGATGTATTTTGTCTTTTCCGCCAGTAGTAATGTCCGGTTGTTGATCACATGACTCGTGTTGCAACTAGTGTTTCCATCGTAGTTTTGCGAAATAACAAATTTCGGTGCATCTGAAAAACCACCTCATGCTAGCGCAAAACTTGTCACAAATGTCTTTTTTTTTTTTATTTATTTAGTGTTTCCATTAAGCAAATATGTTTCTGTAAATCCAACTATATGGTCAATGGAAACGCAGCCTCTGTCTCTCCAGTAATTTCCAGATAGGCAAGTACAATTATTGAAATCCAATAAATAATATCCACTGGCAGGAGGTTCATTGTAAACAATCATTTCATAAGAGAATGAAGTCTTCTGCACAGTTTTTAGAAAATAACACCCAATTAGATTGTTTTTTAAGATTTAAGATGGCTAAAATGGATAAAGCAATGGATGAAAGCATAAAAAGGTAATCAAACCAGAACTGGATTGGTTTAAGCAGGTTCTTGAAACGTTGTTTTTGATTTGTGAAACTTTTTCTCTGACGAAAATAACTTAAATATAAAATCTGGATTTTCTCTGTATTGAAAATTTATCTAAATTCTACTAGTTGACACTGAATCTTCTCTGGTGAGCCAAACGTTTCTCTCACCCCAGTTAATAAATGATGCCATCTTGGATGAGCAGTTGTTTTTGTAAACCTTGCAAACTCCCAACTTTGCACAAGCTCTTCTCGTCGTTTAGTTGTCGAGCTTAACCTGAACTGGTGAGCTGGAAAAAAAAAATACCAAACAGGGGCCACGTTGGTGTGAACGCAGAAATTTGGGGCCCCTGAGGGGCCCGTGGGAGGCGAATTAAGCAATGCTTCAGTGGTTTGACACATCCAGAACAAAATGTACAGAATTGCTAAAAACAGCTGTCAGAAACCCGCACCTCAAAGCTAACACTGCATCCCCTAAAGAGCCTATAAAGGCCAGTTTGGAGTCTTTTAGTTGAGGGAAAGCCGCTTTTTTTTTTTTTTTTTTTCTAAGTTGTTTTTCTCGTTGGAGGCTTAACAGCGCGAGTGAAAGTTGTTTGCGGAGAGTGGAGTGGGCGCGGTGTGCGTGCGGCTCAGGTTTCCACCGCGGTCGGTGTCCCGGCTTCCAGAATAACGGTGAGAAAATTCTCGAGCCTTCCGGAAAAACCAACACAAGTAAATATAACAAGCACATATATTCCAATATCCAACTTTTTTTATTTTTATTTTTTTGTGTGTGTGCCCACGCTGAAGAAACGCAGTGAAAAGTGAACGTGTCGCAGTAACGGGAGGTCAAATCTCGGGCTGTACTGAGTGACGCAGTTAGATTCACAGAGGATGTGGGTTAATGAGATGCGACACAGAAACGCTCCGCATCGTGTCAACATCCACTTTGCTGCACAACACACGCAAATTCATCTTGTACAGAAGAAAAAGAAAACAAAATAAAGTTAAAAAAAATGCGTGTCAACACATTTTAAATCGAAAAACGGTTAGACGAAAAAAAACAAAACGTGCGACTATCAAATTTCACTCGTTCACTTGTAAATGCGCAATGAACTTTTACATTCACATGCAAAGAAAAATTAAAACTCCCTCTTACCATCAGCTTAAGTATCTTAATATGAAGTTTTTCCCAAGACGAATGACGGAAAAAATAATCACCGACTCCCGTGGAGTGAGCTGCGTGACAAACACCCCGTGGATACAAACACCGTCACGTTGTCAAGTTCCAGGAGTCAGTGCCCACGAAAGGGTACTTTTAGCCTTCTTATCGGTGTGACTTGTTTGTTGTGGACTCAGGAGACAGGAGGGGACGTCCTACGAGAAGGAGACGGTCACGTGGTTTCCGTCAAAACAGTCTTTCTCGGTGCCGAGACCCGACCGAGGTGGAGCGCAACTCCAGACTCTCAGCGTCAGTGAACGCAGCGCAGAGTGCCTGCAAACTAAGCTGCGAGGAGTTGGTGCGTGCAATGCTGCTCGTGCATTTATTTCATGAGTCCGTGAAGCGAAAATGCTCTCCAGTTTTAGTCTGCTTCTTGTTTTAGCTGCAGCTCTCACTGCTTTCTCTCCTCCCCTCTCTCTCTCCTCCTCTCTCTCTCTCTCTCTCTCTCTCTCTCTCTCTCTCTCTCTCTTTCTGAGCGGCTGAAAGTAGGTCAAATATTTTGGCATGCACCGCCATTTCCCTCCTTTTTCCTCAAATGTGACACACATTCTCGTGTAGCCCTGGAATCACGTTTGATTTTTGGCTCCTCGCCAGTACCTCAAGTCACGTTGAGCTGCAACGTGAGCAGGAACACTTTCTCCTCTCCTTCACATCCCAAAGAGGGGAAATTATTTTAGTATTCCCGCGTAAAGAGGAAGGGGCAGTGAAACAAGCTGCACAGCTACTGAAAGAGGAAGGGGCAGTGAAACAAGCTGCACAGCTACTGAAAACGTTTTTTTTCCCCCAGCTGACCTACTGACCTGACCTCATTAAGTCTGAATAAAACCAGTGTAGTTTTAACTCGTCACCTTCCACCTTAGTCTCCCAGCTTTACACATTCACAGACTGAAACCTTTGACCATTTGTCTTTGATAAAAAATAGATAAGTCTTAGACTAGAGACAGAGGCCAGTTTTCTTATCTTGAAACTGATCCTCGATTGGTTTTAGGTCTGCATTTTGACCCAGCAAGTTGTGGTTTGTGATATGGGCCTGATGGGCAGTCGCCCAGGGTGGCATAAAGCACCACACAAGTAGGATCAGAACTGAAACGGATGCACAAAGCATCAGATAACAAACAACATACAACTTATGTCAGTTGTGTCTCGAACAAGGTTTCTATTGCTTTACAGCCATCGGAAAGTTACATATGTGCAGAACTTCAATGCATTTTAAAATGCAAGGCATACTTTTTGGATTTTTATTAAAAATATATATATGTATATATATATTCATCCAATTCCATGCACTTCCTAATCATGCAGTACTTTATATCCATCATAAAAAACCAAGTATAATACATTGAGGTTTGTGGTTATGATAAAAGAATTCAAAAGTGATGAATACTGTCGCACTGGCTGCATTGCCAAATTTATTTTTGCACTTTCAGCAGACCAAATGTTGAACTTCATGGCTTCGTTACCAGTTTATTTTCAATCTGGTTTTAAATAATAATACAAATACAAAATGTTCAGCATGCACATGCTTTTAAAGAATCACACATGCAAATCCTACAATAGAGCAGAAATATCCTTTACTGCTCTATATTAGAGCAGTAAAGGATATTCACTTTACTGCTTTTGGCTCCTCAGGTACCCCTGAGTACCGAGCAGATACCAAGAATCTGCCCGGTACTCAGAAAATGGTTTCGTTCATCAACAAAAAAAGTGTCCTATTATGTCCAGGAAAATTATTCAATTTGATTCCTATGATGATTAGCAAAATAAAGCCGTGTGTAAATACATTTCAGGAACAAAAATGGAGCACATTTATGCAAAAATGGAAATTGTGCTCTATTGTAGAGCAGTGAAGGAAATTTCCCCATCTCACAATGGGGAAACATCTGTGCAACATCAGCAAAAACAGCAAATACTCACATAAACACAAAATGTCATTAAAGTTGCACAGATACCAGCATGAATGTAAATAAAGCCACAATCTGATGAAATCACCTGGCGCGTAGCATGAGCGTAAACTGAAACGGATCGTATTTCTATTGTTTAAGCGCAGATGTGCAGTAACGGCCTGCATCAAGTCCTGCACTAAAAGAGTTGTTATGTGTTTGAAGCTGGTCAGTCACGCAAACTTACATTAACCGAAACTTGAGGTTGTAGCAAAACAAAAGAAAAAAATACTTTAGCAAAGCACTGGAATGTCTAAGTCTCTAAAAATAAACTAAACATGCTTTCACTGGATTTTAGTGCCGGAGCGAGAGAAGGGAAATAATTCCACAGACATCGTTTTCCTTTTTTTTCATGATGCATGAAAAAAAGATTTCATGATTTATAGAATAGAATAGAATTACTTTATTCATCCCAGCAGGGAAGTTATTTTTATTTATTTATTTTTAGAATATTTAGAATTTTTTAGAATTTATCTGACTCTGTGATAGTTGGACAAATAATTGGGTTAAAAAAAAACCAAACAAACCCAGAAGCACAGTAGATTTTTTCTTTTCCGCTCGTTCTGATGTGCCATTAAAGCCATCTGAGTCATCTGAGCAACCCGCTGACCAGACAACGCCCCTCACTCTGCAGCTCTGCTCCCACTTTTTACCCAGAAAAAGCGAACAGCTCTATTCGGCGTCTGGAGATCCAACAAGCTCCGTGTTGTTACCGGAGACACTTTATTCACGTAGAGCAAGAAGAAACAATGCGTGTTTTGTTTTGTTTTGTTTTTCGGGCCATAATCCCTCATGAGAAGACGACTTATTATTCAGGGTTTTTAGGCCTCTCTCGTGAAAATAAATAGCGTGTGTCCCTGCTTCCTAATGCTCCACAAATCTGTGTGTGGAGTAGCTTAATGAGGCTGTTTTGACCTGTATTTACAGTCAGCTTGTTGTTCCATGTTAAATGCCTAATCCTCTTGTTCTCCACTGGGCTACGTAGGTTTCTGGTGGGCTTCCCCCCCCCCTCCTCTCTCCATCCCTAATCCTGAGCTGTGTGTTACATGTGGCTACGCAGTCATTAAGCCCATTGTTTGGCCACTTTTGAATACATTAGCAAGCTCGTAAGAAACGACAGTCACACAGCGCAATGTGACTCTGGAACTGTCCTGGTGGGCCTCGTGTTTCCCCCGCATTACTTCTAGTCAGAGGATAAAAGAGTTAGAATGGGCCAGTCAAAGTCCCGTTGAGAATAAATGGCAGCATTTGAAATCTAATTGAGCTAAATTTCCAACTCCCTTCCCACATTTCTGCATCGTCGACAACATTTTTTTTTGGCAAAAAGCCGTTTTGAGGAAAAAGTTGCGACTCAAAGGCCCTCCACCGCCACCGCGAGATATCTGGAGCCGAAGACGCCTCAGGAAGACGCTTGACACGTACTGTGAGTCAGTTTCCTCTCGGCAGGAAGTGGAAGAAGAAGAAGAAGAAGAAAGGATCACAGTAGAGAACAGGTTTTTGGCACACAGGTGCGGCGTGGGGGTTTCCACGGTCCTCTTGCCCTTCAGCTGCGGCAGCCAAGCGCTGCAGAGAGTCTCGCCGCAAGACCAGAGCTTGTTTACGTCAGATCCTTGTTTCCTAACGCGCCACAACGAGACGCAAACAATGCAAAGACGCAGAAATGCGACGCAAAATATGGCAAAAGAGGAAAATGAGCAATTTCAGACGCTTTCTGACGTTTAATGTAAAAGGTGCACAGTTTGTGATTGTTATCAAATGTCTGCAAGGATATAAAATGACTCGCCTCCTGCATTAGGCATGAAATCAGTTGTTCTGCAGAAAAAGATCTACCCAAGCAAAGGAACTTTGGACCACCTGCATTTGTTTTACTTCAACCTCACTGAAGCCGTGTGTGTGTGTGTGTGTGTGTGTGTGTGTGTGTGTGTGTGTGTGTGTGTGTGTGTGTGTGTGTGTGTGTCCTTTAAGGCCACACCACATTTAACCAAACCTTTTGAGTTGGCCAACCAAAATCTTTATCTGTCATTTATGAGAAACTTGGAGAGGATGGACTTTCCGCTGCATGACCCAAGAGCATTTCAGCTCAAGATGGTCGACAGCTTTTCCTTCCAGAATTTGTGGTTCCACCAATTACCGCAGGTTGTCCACGTCCCGAAGCAGCAGAGCAACCCCAGACCATCACACTACCACCACCATGTTGGTCTACCATGTATGCTTGTCTGAACCTCTTTAGATCTTCACACAGATCCTACTCGACTGTTTTCTTGATCCTGCGTGGATCTGGTTTGATGTAGTGAAATCAAACCAAAGAAGAGCATTTCCTCATGTTGTAGCAACCATTCAAAATTGGTTTAAGGATCTGAAACATAAAAGTTTGATAAGACAAAAAAAGGAGAGCAAGGAAGCAAACGTTTTTTCTTTTTTTCAAACTACTTCACTATTTTGCTCTGGGATATAAATGATAGAAATCTTTAAAAAAAAAAACACAGCAAGGGAGTGGAATACTAAAAGATGGACGGATGCCAAAATACAATCTAAGCAGGTTTTAACTCTCCAGCCGCCGCCGTCTTTTGGCTTTTGATCAACTTCAAACGCAGTGTCAACGTTTTGACTTCAGCACGTCGAACATGGAACAAGAGCCGACTGAAACGTTCAGGAATTTTACTCTGGTAAAAATCTGACATTTTGAAACGGGGGGGGGGGTGGGGGGATGATGGGAAGGAGCAACACTTCCACCTGGATACTCTCAAAAAACTGTGCAGGATTCCAGGCTGTAACAAGTGGCAAAAGCTATTAGTTTGACTTGTCTCATAAACTTTTAGTTTTTTTGTCTCATTTCTACTGAAATTTCTACTGAAATGAGACAAAAAGCTACATTTCAGGTCAGATTCTTCCTTCCATTGCGGAACAGAAAATCATAGCTGGAATCAAACGTTAGACACGCTCCAGTTTCTCTTGACACACACACACACACACACACACGAGTGGTTTATTGCATCGACGAGGTGCTGATTTCAGAGCCGCTCACGTTGCGCGTGAAGCCTCTCCTGTTGGCGATCGCTATCTGAAATACTGTTTTTGCAGAGTTGGATTGTGGGCGTGAGGAGAAAAGGGAGAGGGTGGGAGGGGTAAATCAATCCTTTGTTTTTTCTCCTGGGAAGCATTTGTCTTGTTGGTATCTGCGATCCAAAATGAGAACGGAAAACAGAAAATAATCCTCCACTTCGCTAGGTTTTTCGTGGCGCTCCATCAAAACAGATGCATGTGTGTCAACACAAGCAGCTCCTTCTGGGTTGTTTCTTCTCTGCACAGCTGAGGAGAAAAAGTGGCCTGCTACAGCTGATCTGTGTGGGGGTTTTTTTGTTTGTTTTTTTTCCCCCCCTTTATCTACATCTTTGCAACATCTGGTTTGCATCTGTCCAAGACCTATTGAGCGGTGCATGACAGTGCAACAGAGAGGCAAAAGGAAGGTGAAGGGCATGCATGCATGCGGGGCCGGTGGTGGAGTCCATTTGTGGCCCGACTGGCTTCTCGTGTGTGCGGTCATGTTACCTGCACGGCGACCCGGCGTTCTCCATGGTGTTGTTTTTGCGAAGGTTGTGTGCTCAGTTAGAGCCGAATCAGATCATCTCCATGTATTTTCCTTAACGCCTCTTTATCTCTTTTGCATCCTGGTCGAGTTTGAGGATTTCTCGCTGTTGCGTCCAGATCCAGATGTCGAAACCGCAGGAGGAGAGGGAGAACTTTAGATCAGTGTTTCAATCCTCCTTGTCGCTGGTGGTATTGGGTTTCTTTTTCTTTATTTTTTTATTATTTAAAGTTTTCAGCAGTGAATCAGGTCACATATGGAGGCGAAAGATCTTCACACAAACCACATGGAAGATGAAAACTGTGAAAGCTTTCATGTTTTGTGAGCCAACATGAAAACCAAAACTGTGACAAATAAGGCCGAATCGTGATAGGACTTGTTGATGGCTTTACAAAATCTGTTTGGACTTTATATTTTGTAGACATTTCATAACCAGATATTTATCTTTGATTGGTTAGACTTTGTCTGCAATGAAAGACGACGTGTTTTCCCATCGGCTTGTGCCGCAACGTGTTGAAAATGTTGACCTCAGATTTTCTGGAACGGCAACCGTGGAGTTGCCCGAGCTGCAAAGTTCGCGTCCACGTGTCCCCTGGCTTTTTCGCAGCCGTTATTAAAAGTACGTGTGAGTAGTTGCAGTGAGAAAGCAAAAGCATTAGGTGTGTGATAAAGCACGGAAGAGTAACACAGGAAGCGAAGGGGCCCCCCAGTTTTAGCCACAAAGTTGTAGAAGTGGAAGTGTCTCACTGTAGGGCTCGTATCACAACCTTCCCCCTTCTACTGATGTGTGTTCAGATTACTACTACCACTACTAACTAAGCTGTAAATATAGTCACACAGTTTAATGCGATATTTAGGTAACTTCCTCTTTATGCAGGGGCCCAAGAGTGGAAAATTACTCCAAATCTGCATGCTACACGTCTGCAGCAGCAACAGGAACGGCCAGAACGAGACGCTGCTTCTTGTTGGACGGGATATTTACATAAAGACTCGTTTTATTATTTGACCCGCCCAGAAATCCACTCTGACCAGCTGCAATGGGCTTCCAAATGGGGACACAGCAATCCCCATTTTGTTGGGGATTGAAACAATGAGCACATGGAGCTTTAGGCCGTGATTTAGGGGGGATCACACGTCTCGTGATGTAACGGAGTCATGGGTCCCCTCCTGCAGGCTCTATCCCCGGGACGCTGACACAGAGCGCGGCTCGTCCGTCTCCGCAGGGAGTAAATTCTGTCCCCTTGTAGCCAAAACCTCTGCAAAATGTTTGTATCTCGCCCCTTTTATTCTGACAAACCAAATAAAAAAATTACATCCAACTGCAGTCTAAAGCAGGAGTGTTTGTGGCACTTGAACTGATTTTTGTGGTGCCCAACTGCAATTCAAGAATGACACAGATTTATTTAACTTTTTTTTTTTTTACTGAGAATCAAATTATTACTGTTCTTGCAGTTGAAAGTGTTAAAGTGCACCACAAATCTGGAACAAACCTCCAGAAAACTGCAGAGCAGCCGAACCACTGATTTCCTTTGAATCAAGGTTAAAATCTTTGATGTGCTTTGATGGTTTTGAAGATGGCATTTGTCAAAAAGTGTCGTTTCTTCCACAACTGGTGACTGTACGATGTTTTGACGACGCAAAGAACTTTGAACTGCCTCGTCGCTGAAATGTGCTTGTGCAGATAAACTTGAACTTAAAAGTAGTTGTTTGATTAGAATCAAACTTTTATCGGCAGAGCCATGTCTACCCAGAGACTTTTACCGAGAGACTGAGCTTGCTGCACCCAGATCAGCTGTTATTTAATTTATTAAACCCTGCTAAATATAGGAGGCGTCTCGGAAGAAAATAACCCAAATCCTGTTTTTAAAACAGAATAAATTTGTTCAACCGAGCGTAAAAGAATTTGAAAACTAGATGTACTTTATAAGTAGCAACTAGCATCCACCTACACTGGGATTAAATAACTCACAAATGAATCTCAAGGAAGCTGATTACGCTGGATTATACTGAAATAATTATTTTAAAAATATATATATCTTAAACTGTGTCATTTCTAAATGAACATCCCACCATCTCGAAGAAAAAGACCCTTAAGAGGCAAGGTCATTATAACCAATGTAACTGTTTAGATTAAAGCACATTCACAAGACAGAATGGCCTAGTCAAAGTCCAGATGTAAATTTGATTTCAAATCTGTGCTTGAGCTGTTTTGCAAAAAAAAAAAAAAGAGTAGATGAGATTCAATCTATTTCAGCTGGTAAGAAGTTCTACAAAAGTCATGAAGGGATGAATACACTTTGTAGATTGTTTTTGTTTTTGATTTTTTTTTAGAATAAAATGTTACTATTTGCTGATTTTCCCCATAAAATAAAGGAAACAAAATGGTACCTGTAATGTAACAAACAGTGAAGGTGATTTCAATAAGTCTAAATGGTAAGTGTCTGTATGTGAAGTTGAAATTTTTTATCTTTTTTTTATTTTTATTATTGCTTTAATTTTGTATATTTTCACATCTAAGCACGTTTTGAAAACTATCTGGTCTGACCAGAGAGGTTCAACCCAACTGTGTTCTGGCTGTGTTGCGCCACCTGGCGTTTCACAGAAGTCATAGCCTTTACATTCCTTTAGAAAACAGCCGCTGTGGAAGTTTGCTGCCTTCAACAAGCAGGCCCACTGCTCCCCCTGCTGGTTGACAGCCAGAGCTGCAGCTTTAACGGACTCAAAATTGCCTATAAAATTTCAGAGACGATTAAAATTTATTTGCAGTAAACTGTGTGTAATAGTGGAACGCCCTGCAAAAAGAGAAATGTGTTAACATGTTTTACTGTCAGTAGAAACTGGCTCAACCTCAACCTTTGTATCATTAAACGTACTTAATGCTGAATGTACAGCTTATTTGGAAGATGAAGTGAACATTCTTGTAATTTGAGTGTTTTCAGATGTACAGATCAACATCCACTGATTAACATGAAGCAGCTTGACATCCACATCCAGCAGGGGGCGCTGGTGCTTTTCCGCAGGGGTCAATGGGTGAAAAGCAGGGAACGCATGGATACTTGGCAGTCTTGTGACTGTTGTGTTTATTCTTGTTAAAATAACACTCTTCAGATGTTATTTTAAACTATTCCGAGATTACAAACTAGTGCAAAAAGATATTTAAAATATTTTAGTTGCTCCTTACCTTAAATTGCTAATTTTGCTTGAACGTGTCACTCCAACAGAGCATCTTTGGGATGTGGACAAATCTGCAGGAATCGTGTAATGGTATCATGACGGTATGAACTAAATGAACTATGAAGAGTCGAGGAAACTGTCGGTCAAATCCCACTTCAGCCACCAATAAGAAACAGGTTTTTTGTTGTTGTTTCATCCTCAGACGTTATTGCAGGTGAGTAAAATCTTCTGTACTTTCTGTTCTGAGTTCATGTTCAAAACAATATAAACATATACAGTATCTACATGTTTTATTCTGTACCCTTTTCCTCCTCAGGTTGTGTCGCATTCCTGGAAGCATGTCGGGACAGAAGGCGCATTAAAATAAGAAACCAGTTACATGTGCTGTTTTCGTTCAGCAGCACTGACGCGGGAATGCTTCATGCGATACTTGGAAACGTCTGCCAGTCCTTAAACAGAGGAAGACGGATACAAGAGACCCAGACTCGTTTTCCAGCCTCAGTGGAGTTTTGATTTAAATCCAGGAGTGACACTGAGGCTCCAAACCACGCCAGTCCACACCCTTAGAAATCTGCCACCTTTCATGTTTCCTGCTCTAATTTTTATATTTTTTATACTGTTGTGTTTTCTGTTGCATTCGCTCGGGCGCTCTCCACCCTGCTGATGAACCAGTCATAGCAGTGACATGAGGAATTTACCTCGTCCTCGGGGCGCCATGGTGCCTGTGCGTCCTTCTGCTTTTTCCCCTCTCTCTCTCTCTCTTTCTCTCTCACTCTCTCTTTTTCTCTGTGTGTGTGTGTGTCTCTCAAGCAAACACACACTCACTCTTTCTCTGAAACAAACCAGTGTAGCTCAGTGGTTTGTTGTAGGAGGTGCAGGCAGCTGTATGGGGTAGCCCTCAGTTCGTGACCTCCTCTCCATGGCCTGTCGTCTCTCCGCCTCTGGCTCCTACACCGTAGTCATCATCCCACTGAGGACCAGCCTTCACAGCCAGGAGGCCCTTCGCTTCTACCTATGGGTGAGGGCCTGTATGTGTATGTTGTCTCCGTGTGTGTTTTATGGTCAGACGTGATAACTAGATCACAATTTACTTCCTCTGGAGTCCATAAAAGTGTCACAAAGTTGATGCATTTGGCTGCGGTACATTTTCTTGACTTTTTCCCGAAGCTTGGAATTTAGCACATATTATCTAACTATATGTCTTTCTGGAGAAGCAGCTGTCACGTACGCTTCAAGAGTGGCTACAAGATGTTAGTTCGCCTTTAAACTCATATAGGGTCCTGATTATGGATAAATAACTTCTGTGAATGCATTTCTTTTTTACCCATTTCAGACAAATATAATCTTAATAAATGCTAAATGCAGTGTTGTCAAACTAAAATCATTTTACTGTTGAATTCATTGTAATTAATCACATTGTTTTGGATCAGCTGTACTAGCCACACCCAGGTCTGATCATTGCTTGAACTGCAGAATCAAGAAATCACTTAAACAGCGCCTGTCTGACGACACGAAGTAGGCTAAGATTTCAAAAAGCAGCACTCCACGCCGTGACTCAAAGAAATTCAACAACACATGAAATGCATAAAGTTGAAACCAGAAGTTTATTGTCATTGACACTGAATAAAAAGACAAGCAAACATTTTCTTCTGACTAACTGAAGTCAAATTGCTTTTGTTTTAGAGCTAAAAACTAATTCTTGTTAGTTTCTCTAACTAAAATCTAGCCATTTTAGTTAGAATTACTCAAATAGTTTGTATTTGCTAAATGTCACAATAATGAGAGAAAGAATGTGTCAGATTTATGTTTTTAAAGTCCAGTAGTGTTGTTTGCTTCAAAATCTTCCCGGTAAACTTCTTCAAATCTTTCCTCTATATTTACCTTCTGATTGGTGTCGTCGGTGTTTTCAAATCTATGTATTTAAAGCATACAAATAAGCTAAATGTAAATATGGAAGAGTTAGCTAGAAAGGCATAGTTTTGGCTGCTCAAACTAAGTGAGACAGTTAGCTTTGTGTGATAGTTAGCTTCATATCTACCTTTGGTGGTAGCGTTAGCTTTACTCTAGTTTTATGACTGAGTTGTCCACGTCCTTGTTGCTGCATGTGGGTCCTCCTCTCTGGAAGGATTCAAGTTGAACTTGTTGCAGTACAGAAAACACCCTAAATCTCACCCAGTTACTTTAGGTTAGTAACACTTGCTCTTCTCGTTAGGAACTGGTTTGAAAAGCTGGCGAACGCTGAAACTTTGGAGCCAGTCCAGACAGGGATGGACTCTAGCAACTGTTATGGCAACGGCACTGGCCCTGAGGATTTAAAGGGCTTGGGTATTTTTATCACTTTGGATGTATTTTTTGTGGGGGGGGGGAATAGTATTTTAAGGATTTCCCAAGAAGTTCAGTCTCATATAAAATAAGAATCCATTGGGTCTAACCTAATGCTGGACCCTCAAGCATGATTATGAGACAAATTCAATCCATTATTATGGGAAGTGACAGAACATCGGCAAAACCTAAAGTTATGTATCGATTGTTTGGAGCAAAAACACACTGCTGCCATTATAGGACCACAGTGGCCAACAGCGAACTGTCCTTGAAACCTCCATTGATTTATTTACTTTTCTGTGTGTGTGTCCATAAATACATCAGCATGTGTGCCTGGAGCCAAATCTGTGAAATAAAACCTTATTTTAGCGTGATGTAACGTTATGATGAAGGTTTTTTGCACAAGGCTGCTCTGAGTGTGATTGGTGTTTGTCTATATATGTAAAAACTTTATTATTTAGCATTTGTAGGACACAAGTGATTATCATTGTAAAAGCTCCTATTTTTCTGGTACATTCTGAGCCTGTAATTTTGCTCCTTTAGACCCGAGTCCATATTGTAACGTATTATTGCTCCTATAAACTTTGGACTGAAAGGAAAAGCTTAAAATTTTGGCTTTTCACCATGCCGTAATTACAAGAGGATTTTGAATTGGTGTCAGTAATTTTATTAATATCCCTAAAATCTAATTTAATAGACAGTTTTATGTTGTTGGTTTTTTTTGCCTACAAATTTACGGCCATTCTTTGAGGCAGCTGATATGTTCCTGATTCTGATGATTCGTCATGTTTATTCATTTTTTTTCCTGCTATCATCAGCCAGCATTTCCATTTTGGCGTAATTTGTCTGAGTGACAAATCCCCGCACGTCCCGTTTGTTCTGCAAAGTTCCTCATTTAGACGTCTGTACAATTGGGGAGACTCAATATTTTCAGATGTGCTTACGTTGTTACTATTGTTCATATTTTCTGATGTTTCGTCATAGTTTTAATTACTTTTTAAATATTAAAGTGACCTCAGTACGTTGTACATCAGTTCATTATCTTTTGTGATATATATTTGAATCTTTTTCTACCAAACACTCCAGTACCACTGGAAGTAAGAATAATAGTGTGGTTCTGATTACTGTTCATGAAATTTGTAGTAGAACTGCCATCCAAATGAAGAGTTTCTACATTTTGATTTTTCTTTCTACTAGATTAAGCGGATGAAGGACTTGGAACAGGAGAAGGATGCTCTGTGGTCGGGTCTGGAGGTTCTGGAGAAGGGTCGGCTGTGGTACTTCCAGCGGCTCGGGGAGAACAGGGCTCTGCGGTGCGTCGAGACCAGATACAGAACCGGCGCTTACCACAAACGTGCAGCAGAGGTACAGGGTCATGCGCTGTTGAGAAAACAAACGGTGGATGAGTCGGCCTGAGAATGAACTGGACATTTATTTTTCGTTTCATGTATAGCATTGGAAAGACGTTGTTAGAAAAACAAAAACTATCACCCGGCTTGTCCAGCTGCCCACACGGACAAGCCCAAATGTCTTGATCAGATGAGACAACAATTGAGCTAAACTAGCACTGAAGAAAATAATAAAACAATGATGAGGGACTATCTCAAAACTCTTATGGCTTAACTTAAGATCAACAGATTTATGGTTGAAACTTAGAGACATTTGTGTGTTCCGAGAAACTGACTGAAATTCTTTGGCTGAAGCAGTCAAAGAATTTTAATCCTTTTAAAAATTTACATAGTACGCTTTAAAAACAAGGAAACCTATTAAATTCTGTTAAGAAATAACAGAATTTAATAATAAAATAATATGTTTTTGCATAACCAGCAAAAACATGCACCAAAAGCTTCTGGACTACTGCAAAAACCTCGTGTTAAAAGTGTAACTTGGATAGCTAACCAGATAGCTAGATGGATAGCTAACCAGATAGCTAGCCAGATAACTAGACAGATAGCTAGCCGGATAGCTAGCCGGATAGCTAGCCGGATAGCTAGCCGGATAGCTAGGCAGATAGCTAGGCGGATAGCTAGGCGGATAGCTAGCCGGATAGCTAGCCGGATAGCTAGCCGGATAGCTAGACGGATAGCTAGACGGATAGCTAGACGGATAGCTAGACGGATAGCTAGCCAGATAGCTAGACGGATAGCTAGATGGATAGCTAGACGGATAGCTAGATGGATAGCTAACCAGATAGCTAGATGGATAGCTAACCAGATAGCTAGACGGATAGCTAGCCAGATAGCTAGGCGGATAGCTAGACGGATAGCTAGACGGATAGCTAGCCAGATAGCCAGCCGGATAGTTAGATGGATATCTAGCCAGATAGCTAGATGGATAGCTAGTCGGATAGCTAGATGAGTAGCATGCCAGATAGCTAGATGTATATATCTAGCCAGATAGCTAGATGTATATATCTAGCCAGATAGCTAGACGGATAGATAGCCGGATAGCTAGACAGATAGCCAGCCGGATAGCTAGATGTATAGCTAGGCAGATAGCTATACGGATAGCTAGAGAGATAGCCAGCCGGATAGCTAGATGGATAGCTAGCCGGATTGCTAGATGGATAGCTGTCTATCAAGATAGCTATTCAAGATAAGAGAAAGCAAGTTTGGAAATTATGATGTTGCATCAAAACAAATTTAATTGTGCACGTTTGCATTTAGGAACTCATCATCCGAAACGTTCACTAATTATTTCATAACTACATCGTTTACATTATAAGGTCTATTCTCTTTAATTGTGGTGAAGTGTTTGTTTCTCTGTAGGCTCGGTCCTGCCTCCCCACACACATCCAGCAGGTTAACGGCTCCCTCGGCTTTATAATGAGTGAACCCAACGTCAGCAGCAATCCCTGTCTCTGTGATCCACTGGCGGACAGTGACCTCCGCTGGCGAAACACGGTACTGACTCAGGTAAATATAAAGCTGAATAAGTTTTAGCTCCTTTCTCTCAATTCCTCAGTCCATGCTCTCACACCAAGTTCAAAATAAATCCTCTCGTAGAAGGTGAGTGAGAAGAACCGTCGGATCTCCGTGTTGGAGCTGGAAAAGGAGGCTCTCCTTGATGAGCTGGAGGATCTGCAATTCTGCTGAGTGCCTGAATTCAAATGAGATGATCCGCACACCGTCGCCTCCCAGATCGACTCATTCTGAGGCGCTTAGTCATTTGTAAATATATAAATCTATATTTAAATGAATAAATTGCTATAAATTCTACCTACTCTTTTTTTTCTGGTATTCTTTTCAACATCCTAATCTTGGCCAACGGGTTTTCTTGCCTGACATGTTGTTGGCAAAATTCACCAGTGAGTCACTCACAATTTATAAAAGCCAAACCCTACAGTATGAAATCTGGTTTTACAGCTGTTTCTCATGATCCAACTCACTTTGTGATTAACTTTTTCCTGACTTCTGTATTTTGGATCCCGTGTTTTGAGTTATTTGTGTATTTTCCCCACTTAGCTCTGTTATTTAGTGTTTATTGATCTCATCATAGCCATCCCATGTTCCTGTGATGTCTTCAGTGTAATCTCAATTCTTTTCAATCTTGCTCCCCATTCATGTAGTTTCGGGGGTGGGGGAATAAAATTACCTTCTTTGCAGCTGACTCTGTCATTTTTAGTACGCGGTATCACCAAACCGGTGTACTGTTTTTTTTCTTTTGTTTACCTGAGGTGTAGAGAGTACCCTGCATCATTTTGGGTCCCAGTTCTTCCGTTTCCGTCCCCACATGAGGGCTCCCTGTCCGGACACGTCGCAGGAACCTCCTCTGGTGGTCCCACACTGATCTTACAGCAACCGATAAAACCTTATCGCATGCAGTCATCTTTAGCGTTTGCAGGAATTTTCTCTGGTGCGTAGCACAACTGTAGCTTTGTGCGCACAGGAAAGGAAGGTTGGATTGTTTATGGCCTTTAGACGGATGGTGATGTCTAATCAGAGTCAGCATCTGTTTGCCCATTTCGACAGTAGCTCCATGCACAGACATGACTGTTTTTTATTTTTAGCTTTTCATATCGAAATTTTTCCATCAACTTCTCATCTTCCCTGAGTGTTTGTTGACATCAAGGCTTATGGTGGCTCTTTGTCGCTGCCTCTGTTTGGATAGGTTGATCAGATCGCCGCTGCTGTACTCTGATTGTACAAGCATGAGAAGAGCACTTTGATTAATCTTTTTTTTTTTTTTTTGTACAGTCTGTGACATAACTTGATGCAAAAAAAAAAAAAGTGGAACTAAACCAAATACTCCTGCTCAAACTATGCAATGTAAAAGAAGCGCCTCCTGAAAGAAAGAAATCGGGGCAGGAACCAGATTACAATCAACTTATTGCACATCCGGAAACAAAAACATCCATTATGACGGAGGCTTGCCTTTAAGTAGCTTCATGCTTTCGGTCTTCAGAGCACCGTTGAACCGTCAAGCCTGGGGCTACCAGCACTCCGCTAATTACTGGGTCTAATTCGTACACAGCGCTGCCAAACACCTTTGGTGAGGGATAGTCACGCTTCCAGGCTGTCAATGCCGCTGTTCCATAACAGCACGGTTCACTTGAGCTGCACTCTGCTGGTCTTTCCTAATTCCTTTTACTTGCATTAACGGTTTTGTTTACTCTTTCAAAAAACGGTGGGTCTGGCACTACAGTAGTGAGAATCAGACAGGAGAATATGGAGCTAAACACAGGTCAATGCTCGGAGGTTCACCTTTCAAGACCACACCAACTCGAAAGAAAGAGTCAGAGATAGAGATGGTCTGTCACAAAAAATTGATATTAATGCACTAAATTCACAAAATGTGAGGAAATTGAACAGGTATAGTTATTTTTGCCGGTGTTGGATTGGGATTTCAGCACAAGGATTTATATGCAGTCCCATATAAATCAAACGATGTCAGTTTTCTCTCAGTGGCAAAGAAAATAACAATGTAGTTCAAACAAAGATGATGAAAGTCGTGTCTATTTGGTCCGTTCAAATTTTCTGAACCACATTTGAACATAAATAAGGTGTTAAAAACTAGCAAAAACAAGAAAATAATTGGTTTTTTGACATTTATTTTAGCAGATATGGATCACTATTTCTGACTCGAAGTAATTTATTGCCAGATAAAAATCACGCACAAGTTCCCCCCAATTTTAATAATGTACTAGATCAGTTCACATTTCTTACAGAGTTTTATGATCATTTCCCTTTTGCATTTGCATCTTTTGGTTTATGACTAAAGCATAAAACATTAGTAAATATGTTCTACCTAAGTGGCACGGAAACGAGCTCAACTTGTTTCACAGTTGATTTAGCACCAGTGCTGTAGCTAAGCCAACTGTAGGTGGATGCAAACTTAAACTCTTGCTACAAGATGTAAAGTTTCTCAACCACAACACTTACAACAGCTCTTAATTCTTACAACGTTCAATTAATGTCTGATCAAAATTTGAAGATATAATTTGACACCATCAAATTTAGCCGTTATTAAACAAGAAGCTTACAAATTAACATTAAGAATCATTTAGTGTAAAACTTTTATCTTAACTCTTTTTGTCTTTTACTCTCTAGTTACATTTTGCACTGCTTAGAGACAAAGCATCGTCTTTCCTACTTTTTTTTTTAATTTAAAGTTTGCTCAGAAGATTAAATGCACCACCTTCTTGTGTGGAATAATTTTTTTATATTACAAAAACAGTGTTAGCTGAATTTGAACAAACGTTTGCAATTAGCATTAGGTTATTATTTGTTTATTTTTCAGCCTACGCAAAATATTAATTTCTTTGTTTTTCTGTTGTGATGTTGACATAATTGCACAGTTAGGCCCTGACGGATTGAAGTCTAAAGAAAACTTTTAATCTGAACACCTGACTGTAAATTATATTGATATTTCAAAGTCAAAGTCACATGAAATTGACAGAGAAACTGTGAAGGGAGATAAAAAATTAAGTTGATGGTAAGAAGGTTTGGACTTGGACCTCATCCCCAAAGTTAAATAAATAAAAAATGCCAGCTAAACATGGAAAAATATTTCTCACTATTAGGGGGTTAAAAATAATTTTCAACATGTCATGTTTTAAACTGTAATAAAATAATTTTTGTTTACCTCATTATATTGTCTCAATCCTATCAAAAAATAAACATTTTTTAATGAGATATACACTATAAAATTTTATGCATATTTTAAAATTTACAAGGGATAGCCTACTAATAATTAGTTTTGTTTTGATTGTTTTTGTTAACTATTTGCCAAGGCCTCTTTTGACATATTGGACAAGTCACTGCCATAATACATCTGCATATAGTTTTTATTTTTTGTTACTCTACCAGGCATTCCCTGGTAATGTGACAGCCTACGTAAATAAAGAAAGGTTTTACTTTAAACAGATTTTAGACGACATTTAGAGAAGTTCAGTGGACAGTTGTGTATATAAATTCCAGTTGCATAAGATTTTTCTAAACCTAAATTTAAATTTGAATACATTTACTTGCTTCGTAAAACAAGAAAAACACAAATACTGCTGCCCCTGAAATCTCACAAAGTATTTTTTCATTATTATTTATGCCATGTTATTCAATTCATGCTCAGCATAAAATAAGGTGAAGTATCTGTCATGCTGTGGACGTGTTGCACATCTTGAGTGATATTATTAAAACCTATTTTATTTTTCTCAACTGAATAAATGTATTCAGTTTTGAGATATATTTTTTTCCCGTTTTTGTCAGATTAAAGTAATTTCAACACTTTTTTTTTATCCCTTTACCTAAACTATACTTTAGTTTGTGGAAGTCTTCAGTAAACATTGTCCCCGCTGTCGCTCATGCTAGCTTTGGACTCTCCGTCACTTCCGCACTCCGTCCTTCGCCGCAGAGCCTCGCAGTCGCGCGCCTCATTGAACGACATCTCCATCCGGGAGACGTCCGCGTCCAGCAGGCCCTGCAGGTGCTTGATGTAGTCAATGGCCGCTCGCAGCGTCTCCACTTTACTGAGCCGCTTGTCCTCAAACTCCTGCGGCAGGTGCTCTCTGAGGCGCGCGTACCCCTCGTTGACGCAGCGCACGCGGTGCCGCTCGCGCTCGTTCCGCTTCTGGATGAACGCGGGCTCGAAGGAGGAGTACTCGCACACGCCGAAGGGCGCCGGGAAGGGGAAGCACGGCAACCGCCCGCAGGGGAACCCCTGGCCGAAGTAGGCGGCGTCGATGTGGAAGGGCATCCCCAGCCGGAGCGCATCCTTGTGGCGCGCGGAGCCGCCGTTCACGGAGATCCCGCGGAGAGCCAGCGGAGGCACAAAGATATTCTCCATTAACTCCTTATTATGAGATGTATTTCTGGAAAAAAAAAAACAAGAATTTGTGATGAACAGAAAAACACGGATAATTCAGGTGAGTTAATGCGAGGATTTCTTTTTTTCTTTTTCCAAAGGCTAATTTCTCACCCGGTCAGACTCTCCTCATCTGTCCAACGCTTTTCAGGAAAAGTTTCCTGCTGATGGATGAAGGGACAGAAACAGCCTGGTTCTTGCTGGAGAGCTCTGAGGCGCTTAGCCTATAGGGGTGTGATATGTGGCGGAGACGGTCTTGGATCGAGATAAAACTACAAAACATGTCCTTCCTTCCGCTCGGTGGGAAGTAACTCTCACCGCAAAGGAGAAAACAACAAACCTTATCGTTCATAAGATGTGGGTATACTTTGAGATGACAGATAAGTTTGTCACAGTTTTTTTTAAGCTCAAAAATAACCTCTAAAGACTGTTTTCAACCCAGAGTCTAATCTGTAAAATATAAATTAAAAATACAATTGATAGCAAATTATTTTCCTTGTGTAAAATACTTACTCGATGCCAACATGATACAAGAAAATCTAAAACTAACTACAAAAAAAGACAAAAACACAGCAAGAAAATAAAAAATACATCATAGCGCATTTATGACATTTTTCAGCTGTATCTAGAAGTTAAAACATTTGTTTTTTATGGCAACTCTAAATAAATAAAGACTAAATAAAAAATAAACATTTTAACCTAATTGCTTTTAAAGTTTGAGTTTTTAAAGATTGGCATCTGTATTGTTCACACAATATGCAGATGATTGTCAGATTTGTTACTGAAACTATTTTTAGCTTCTTTTTTAAAAAAAAAAAAAAAAAGAAACCCACATTAAACAGGTTAACTTAATATGCTGAGGTGTTGGTATCCTTGATGTAGAAATACTTGAATATAAAAATAACAACAATAAACCTTCAACCGAATCTCAGCTAACTGTTCCTGGTCAGGAAGCTAGTGTTTGCACTGCAGCACAGCTACTGGTTAGAGGAAGTTAGAAAAGTTGAAATGCCAATAAACCTTAATATTTACAACTAATTATCCCAGAAAAAAATGTACAAAATGTATTGCATTAGTTATCTTTATGTTGTGTTGCAAACTAAAGGCAAATTATGTAAAGTTTTAGATCATTTGGTCACAAATGAGCTAAGATTTTGTGCCCATCTAAAGTCATTTGGACTTTAGATGCCCGAATGATCTAAAATCTTAAATCACTAATTTATTTATTTATTGAATATGACTATATATCTTCATGTCTGGTTATAATCTGGCCTGAGTTTGTCTTGCGAAATTGAGCTCAGCTTTCTAAAAATTGTTCAACTGCAGTTAATTTGTGTTTTAACAAGATGGATGACATTTTTACATAAGGTCAGGTTAAACTGGATGAAATTCAGCATTTGAAAACCTCTTGTGCACATTTTTGTTATTTAAATACACAACTAATGAAAAAGAAATATATTTTTTTTGCAATAATTCAGCAGTTTGCCGGATTCCTTATAGTTGCCATGGTGAATTGCCATGGAAACCAGAAGAAACCCAGACTTACTTGTTTTCATTTAAGACATTCGGACTTCTAAACCACCTGGTGTCAAATGTATCTGCCAAAGTCAGCAGGCCAACAATCTGCTGAGTGTGTGAAGAAGAAATGTCGTTTGAAGACAGGATCATACATTTACTCACATATCTAAGAACCGATTTTAGGAGTCCAAGGTAAGGAAGGATTTACTGGACATTTATGAAGGAATTGCAGATATATTAGTTTATAAGTTAGAGTAAAATGTAACTGTCAATACATTATTCTGGGTTGCAAAATTGATGTTTAAGAAACCTGGGATTGGAAATGTAAGAACTAGTTTTTATTTACACCATTTAGACTAAGTACCTTTTTCCTTCCCCTGAACTGATTTTTGTTGGTCTAGTAAACATGTGTCAAACTCGAGGCCCCAGGGCCAAATCAGGCCCGCCTTATCTTTTAATGTGGCCTTATAGACTCCAGATGTGAAATTGTATCCATCATTCCCTCCAATTCAAATTCATGCAAAAATCAGCAAATCTCTGCATTGTTTTTTTTTCTTTTTGTCTTTTTGAGTTTATTGCAAATTCTCCACAAAAATAGTCAAAAGCATTTAGTTTAAATGACTGGTAACTCCAAAATAATTAAAAAATCACAAAAGCAATCATGGAATCCGAATGTGAACAATGTGAAAAAATGTTGAATATTTATCAAATGCAGAGGCAGCTGTTTATTAATATGGTAAAAGTTTTTAAGGGATCTTATCAATGCATTTTGGCATCTTGAGAACATCCAAATGTGGCCCAAATTGAAAATGAGTTTCACACCCCTGGTCTGTCTCATTAAAATATGCTTAGGGTCATTATGTTTCAAAATGTGGAACATTTCTGAGGGCATTGCAACTTTACGCTAGTTTGTTTAGCTACATCTGAGTGAGCTTGGTTCTCTTTTTGTATTTGTTGTCAGGTCTGGTACCTACAGGACCTCAGTAACTGAACATGGACCTGAGAACAAAAGTGCTACCATCGTCGAGCTTAAGAGGATACTGAAACCCATCTGGCATCTTGTTTTGATCGGAATTCTGAGCGGGATCCTCGCCATGGTGGTTTTAATCATCATCATCGAGTGGAACACCAAGCAAAACGTGATAACGAGTATAGAGAAGGTCAAAGAGGAGATGAAAAGCAACACCGAGAAGCTGCTAGAGGAGAAAAGCAGGATTTCAGAACAGCTGAACTTAACCAACACAAACTTCTCCATTCTGGTGGCGGAGTATGAACGGCTGTTGGGCAGAATTCCTTGCAATCTTACCTTGCTGGAGCGGGAAATCAACAGGCTGAATGGGGTCTTGAGCAATGCTTTAATAGCTAAAGAACAGGCTTTCAGGAAAGTCAACCAGTTGACGTCCCAACTAAAGTCTACCCAGAATAAATACCAGCTTACGGAGCTGGAGAACAAGAAACAGCGTTCGATCCTGTCGTCCAAGCGGCTCGACTACATCTGGAATCGTTGTGACCGGACCACGCTGCAGTGCTCCCGCTGCCTGCCGGGGTGGACGGAGCACGCTTCCCGGTGCTTCCTCCTGTCCAATGTAGAGAAGACCTGGGAAGATGCTCGCGTCGATTGCCTCAACTACAAAGGGGACCTAGCTGTCGTCCTGAACGCCGCAGACCAGGCGTTCCTGACGAACCTGACGTTCCAGTTTACAAAGACAAATCCCGGCATGAACTTCCACTCAGGGTGGATCGGGCTGCAGGACATGGTCAAGGAAGGAGTCCACTTCTGGGTCAATGGAGAGCGAATCAAATGGGATGTCATATACTGGAGACCTGACGAGCCCAACAACGCCGTAGCTGCCGGGGACACTGAGCAAGCCGGTCAGGACTGCGTGTCCATTCTACCACCAGATGAGGTGGGACCTGAGGGCTGGATGAACAGCTGGGATGACATTACTTGTCTTGGGAAACGTCACTACATCTGTGAGACTGATGCCCTGATTTTGACCTAGGATGGAAGAAGTCCTGTTTTAATCTGGCCACAAGACACATGTGGGAGGAAATAGTCGGGTCAGAGAGTCTGAAATGTATCTTTCTTGTTAAAAAAGCACAAAACTCTGAACTCTGAGTGAAAGATTGTGGGGGCAGCATCATGCTGTGGCGATGGGATGGAGTAATGAGATGGTAGATGGAGATAAAAAAAATCATTCTATACTCTAAGAAAATCTAAAATTACAGAAGAAGTAAAAGAGAACAAATTAATTTTAAGAATTGTTAGTTAGGTTATACATTGGGACCTGTATGGTTCACACAGTATGCAGATGACTGTTCAATTTATTACTCAAAATTTTTTTACTCCCCTTAATTAACAATACAGAAATGTTGCTGTTGGTATGTCTGATGTACAAATGTGGGAATACACAATTACCAACAACCGATCTGCAACCAAATCCCAGCTAACTGTTCCTGATCAGGAAGCTAGTGTTTGCACTACAGCACAGTTCCCGGATACAGGAAGTTAGAAAAGTTGAAACACCAATTAACCTTAATATTTACAACTAATTATCCCAGAAAAAAAATGTACAAAATGTATTGCATTAGTTATCTTTATGTTGTGTTGCAAACTAAAGGCAAATTATGTAAAGTTTTAGATCATTTGGTCACAAATGAGCTAAGATTTTGTGCCCATCTAAAGTCATTTGGACTTTAGATGCCCAAATGATCTAAAATCTTAAATCACTAATTTATTTATTTATTGAATATGACTATATAGGCCTGTCACGATAGCAAATTTTGCTCAACGATTAATTGTCTCAAAAATTATTGCAATAAACGATAATATTGTTTGAAGATCTTTTTACACTGATTTAATGGAAATGACGTAATAATGCATGCGATTTCTTGCCAAAGATAGATACACTTTATTTTCAAAAGAACACTAAACACTTGAGCTGATAAACAAAATAAACAACACAACCAAAAACAAAAATAAAATGGATTCTCAGTCTCCATTAACAAAAAACTCACTTGAAAAAAAAAAACCCTAAACAACATAAAGCCAAAGTGGAAATAAATACTGCATTCAACCAAAAGATTATGAAATCTGTATATTATGTTGCCCTTCAGTAATAATTAGATTTAAATAGAGAAGATGGGCACATCCACTACCTGATGCAATAATTCACACTACATGATTTTTTGCTCCTATTTTTCCCCTTATGACAATCTTAGCACGTTGGTCTTTCTAAGATTGTGTGGTTTGTATCGTCGTTGCCGCTCCGATCCAAATCAGGGGTTTTCTCCGACTGGGATCTTAACGTAGCCTGTTGAATGTGACAGATAGCCAATCAGAAAGCGCGGATTCTCCTCTGTGTTTTCTGAGGGGAACTTACTGAGGGGAATCCCAAACAGCTGACACGGCGCAACCCGAAGTCCAGCGACATCGGAGATGATATGTGAAAATAACATTAATGTTTATTCAACATGCAAAGAATATAGAAATGACAAGAGGAGGAGTTGGAGTGAAATTGCTACCGCAGTTGATAAACCCGGTAACTTTTCAGCTGTTCTTCGTGACATAAATAGGTTCTAATGATTTTCTGTCAGTCAGGACTTTACACTGACACTAGCCACATGCATTGCAGGTAGATTGTAGTAAAGCATTGATTAATGCCTGGTTTTAAAATTAGTTCACTGGACTAGTAGCCATTATTTTGTGCCCATTGTTGGACACCACACGGCAGGAACGAACCCGATCGAACCGTTATACCTAGGATTTCTGTCGGCTAATGTGTGACCTGTCAGGTTTGAAAATGGGCCGACAATCGGCTGACAGCTCTAAGATCGTGCAGTGTGCTGGGCTTTACACTAAGGAAATGAGGAAGGGAGGAGTCAGAGGAGAACACCGGAGTTGAGCCTTTTTTCATTCGGTGTCATCAACAGAAAGAGAAAAAGGCCGGAAGAGACGATAATGCCGATAATTAAAATGACGTCGATAGTTTTAATTTATCGTACGATTAATTGATTTACGTTTATCGCGACAGGCCTATGACTATATATCTTCATGTATGGTTATAATCTGGCCTGAGTTTGTCTTGCGAAATTGAGCTCAGCTTTCTAAAAATTGTTCAACTGCAGTTAATTTGTGTTTTAACAAGATGGATGACATTTTTACATAAGGTCAGGTTAAACTGGATGAAATTCAGCATTTGAAAACCTCTTGTGCACATTTTTGTTATTTAAATACACAACTAATGAAAAAGAAATATTTTTTTTTTTCCAATAATTCAGCAGTTTGCCGGATTCCTTATAGTTGCCATGGTGAATTGCCATGGAAACCAGAAGAAACCCAGACTTACTTGTTTTCATTTAAGACATTCGGACTTCTAAACCACCTGGTGTCAAATGTATCTGCCAAAGTCAGCAGGCCAACAATCTGCTGAGTGTGTGAAGAAGAAATGTCGTTTGAAGACAGGATCATACATTTACTCACATATCTAAGAACCGATTTTAGGAGTCCAAGGTAAGGAAGGATTTACTGGACATTTATGAAGGAATTGCAGATATATTAGTTTATAAGTTAGAGTAAAATGTAACTGTCAATACAGTATTCTGGGTTGCAAAATTGATGTTTAAGAAACCTGGGATTGGAAATGTAAGAACTAGTTTTTATTTACACCATTTAGACTAAGTACCTTTTTCCTTCCCCTGAACTGATTTTTGTTGGTCTAATAAACATGTGTCAAACTCGAGGACCCAGGGCCAAATTTGGCTCGCCTTATCTTTTAATGTGGCCTTATAGACTCCAAATGTGAAATTGTATCCATCATTCCCTCCAATTTTTCGGAATAGCGAAAGATCACGCAAAAGTCAGCAAATGGGAACATTTCTGAGGGCATTGCAACTTTACGCTAGTTTGTTTAGCTACATCTGAGTGAGCTTGGTTCTCTTTTTGTATTTGTTGTCAGGTCTGGTACCTACAGGACCTCAGTAACTGAACATGGACCTGAGAACAAAAGTGCTACCATCGTCGAGCTTAAGAGGATACTGAAACCCATCTGGCATCTTGTTTTGATCGGAATTCTGAGCGGGATCCTCGCCATGGTGGTATTAATCATCATCATCGAGTGGAACACCAAGCAAAACATGAGAATGAGTATAGAGAAGGTCAAAGAGGAGATGAAAAGCAACACCGAGAAGCTGCTAGAGGAGAAAAGCAGGATTTCAGAACAGCTGAACTTAACCAACACAAACTTCTCCATTCTGGTGGCGGAGTATGAACGGCTGTTGGGCAGAATTCCTTGCAATCTTACCTTGCTGGAGCGGGAAATCAACACGCTGAATGGTTTCTTGAGCAATGCTTTAATAGCTAAAGAACAGGCTCTCAGGAAAGTCAACCAGTTGACGTCCCAACTAAAGTCTACCCAGAATAAATACCAGCTTACGGAGCTGGAGAACAAGAAACAGCGTTCGATCCTGTCCTCCAAGTATCTTGACTACATCTGGGATCTTTGTGACCGGACCACGCTGCAGTGCTCCCGCTGCCTGCCGGGGTGGACGGAGCACGCTTCCCGGTGCTTCCTTCTGTCCAATGTAGAGAAGACCTGGGAAAATGCTCGCGTCTATTGCCGCAACTACAAAGGGGACCTAGCTGTTGTCCTGAACGCCGCAGACCAGGCGTTCCTGACGAACCTGACGTTCCAGTTTAAGAAGGCAAATCCCGGCATGAACTTCCACTCAGCGTGGATCGGGCTGCAGGACATGGTCAAGGAAGGAGTCCACTTCTGGGTCAATGGAGAGCGAATCACATGGGATGTCAAATACTGGAGACCTGGCGAGCCCAACAACGCCAAAGCTGCCGGGGACACTGAGCAAGCTGGTGAGGACTGCGTGTCCATTCTACCACCAGATGAGGTGGGACCTGAGGGCTGGATGAACAGCTGGGATGACATTACTTGTCTTGGGAAACGTCACTACATCTGTGAGACTGATGCCCTGATTTTGACCTAGGATGGAAGAAGTCCTGTTTTAATCTGGCCACAAGACACATGTGGGAGGAAATAGTTGGGTCAGAGAGTCTGAAATGTACCTTTCTTGTTAAAAAAAGCACAAAACTCTGAACTCTGAGTGAAAGATTGTGGGGGCAGCATCATGCTGTGGCGATGGGATGGAGTAATGAGATGGTAGATGGAGATAAAAAAAATCATTCTATACTCTAAGAAAATCTAAAATTACAGAAGAAGTAAAAGAGAACAAATTAATTTTAAGAATTGTTAGTTAGGTTATACATTGGGACCTGTATGGTTCACACAGTATGCAGATGACTGTTCAATTTATTACTCAAATTTTTTTTTTACTCCCCTTAATTAACAATACAGAAATGTTGCTGTTGGTATGTCTGATGTACAAATGTGGGAATACACAATTACCAACAACAGATCTGCAACCAAATCCCAGCTAACTGTTCCTGATCAGGAAGCTAGTGTTTGCACTACAGCACAGTTACCGGATACAGGAAGTTAGAAAAGTTGAAACACCAATTAACCTTAATATTTACAACTAATTATCCCAGAAAAAAAATGTACAAAATGTATTGCATTAGTTATCTTTATGTTGTGTTGCAAACTAAAGGCAAATTATGTAAAGTTTTAGATCATTTGGTCACAAATGAGCTAAGATTTTGTGCCCATCTAAAGTCATTTGGACTTTAGATGCCCAAATGACCTAAAATCTTAAATCACTAATTTATTTATTTATTGAATATGACTATATATCTTCATGTCTGGTTATAATCTGGCCTGAGTTTGTCTTGCGAAATTGAGCTCAGCTTTCTAAAAATTGTTCAACTGCAGTTAATTTGTGTTTTAACAAGATGGATGACATTTTTACATAAGGTCAGGTTAAACTGGATGAAATTCAGCATTTGAAAACCTCTTGTGCACATTTTTGTTATTTAAATACACAACTAATGAAAAAGAAATATATTTTTTTTGCAATAATTCAGCAGTTTGCCGGATTCCTTATAGTTGCCATGGTGAATTGCCATGGAAACCAGAAGAAACCCAGACTTACTTGTTTTCATTTAAGACATTCGGACTTCTAAACCACCTGGTGTCAAATGTATCTGCCAAAGTCAGCAGGCCAACAATCTGCTGAGTGTGTGAAGAAGAAATGTCGTTTGAAGACAGGATCATACATTTACTCACATATCTAAGAACCGATTTTAGGAGTCCAAGGTAAGGAAGGATTTACTGGACATTTATGAAGGAATTGCAGATATATTAGTTTATAAGTTAGAGTAAAATGTAACTGTCAATACATTATTCTGGGTTGCAAAATTGATGTTTAAGAAACCTGGGATTGGAAATGTAAGAACTAGTTTTTATTTACACCATTTAGACTAAGCACCTTTTTCCTTCCCCTGAACTGATTTTTGTTGGTCTAGAAAACATGTGTCAAACTCGAGGACCCAGGGCCAAATCAGGCCCGCCTTATCTTCTTATGTGGCCTTATAGACTCCAAATGTGAAATTGTATCCATCATTCCCTCCAATTTTTCGCAATAGCGAAAATTCACGCAAAAGTCAGCAAATCCCCGCATTGTTTTTGGGAGGTTTTTTTGCGCTAAGCATAGCTGTGAGTTTATTGCAAATTCTCCACAAAAATAGTCAAAAGCGTTTAGTTTACATTACTTATAACTCCAAACTCAAAAAAAAAATCACAGAAACAATCACGGAATCCGAAGACTGATCAATGTGAAAAGATGTTATGCAGAGGCAGCTGTTTATTAATATGGTAAAAGTTTTTAAGGGGTCTTATCAATGCATTTTGGCATCTTGAGAACATCCAAATGTGGCCCAAATTGAAAATGAGTTTCACACCCCTGGTCTGTCTCATTAAAATATGCTTAGGGTCATTATGTTTCAAAATGTGGAACATTTCTGAGGGCATTGCAACTTTACGCTAGTTTGTTTAGCTACATCTGAGTGAGCTTGGTTCTCTTTTTGTATTTGTTGTCAGGTCTGGTACCTACAGGACCTCAGAACCTGAACATAAACCTGAGAACAAAAATGCTGCCATAGTCGAGCTAAAGAAGATACTGAAACCCATCTGGCATCTTGTTTTGATCGGAATTCTGAGCGGGATCCTCATCATGGTGGTATTAATCATCATCATCGAGTGGAACACCAAGCAAAACGTGATAACGAGTCTAGAGAAGGTCAAAGAGGAGATGAAGAGCAACACCGAGAAGCTGCTAGAGGAGAAAAGCAGGATTTCAGAACAGCTGAACTTAACCAACACAAACTTCTCCATTCTGATGGCGGAGTATGAACGGCTGTTGCTCGAACATCCGTGCAATTATACCCAGCTGGAGAAGAAAATTATCAGCCTGCATAAGGTTTTGAGCAACGCTTTAAAAACTAAAGAAAAGGTTGAGGGGAAAGTCAACCAGTTGACGTCCCAAATTAAGTCTACCCAGAAAAATGACCAGCTTACGGAGCTGGAGAACAAGAAACAGCGTTCGATCCTGTCCTCCAAGTATCTTGACTACATTTGGGATCTTTGTAACCGGACCACGCTGCAGTGCTCCCGCTGCCTGCCGGGGTGGAAGGAGCACGCTTCCCGTTGCTTCCTCCTGTCCAACTTGGACGAGAAATGGGAAAATGCTCGCATCGAGTGCCGCAACTACAAAGGGGACCTAGCTGTCGTCCTGAACGCCGCAGACCAGGCGTTCCTGACGAACCTGACATTCCAGTTTACAAAGGCAAATCCTGGCATGACCTTCCACTCAGCGTGGATCGGGCTGCAGGACATGGTCAAGGAAGGAGACCACATCTGGGTCAATGGAGAGAGAATCAAACCGGATGTCATATACTGGAGACCTGGCGAGCCCAACAACGCCGTAGCTGCCTGGGACACTGAGCAAGCCGGTCAGGACTGCGTGTCCATTCTACCACCAGTGGCGGTGGGACCTAAGGGCTGGTTGGACAGCTGGGATGACATTACTTGTGTTGGGAAACGTCACTACATCTGTGAGACTGATGCCCTGATTTTGACCTAGGATGGAAGAAGTCCTGTTTTAATCTGGCCACAAGACACATGTGGGAGGAAATAGTCGGGTCAGAGAGTCTGAAATGTACCTTTCTTGATAAAAAAGCACAAAACTCTGAACTCTGAGTGAAAGATTGTGGGGGCAGCATCATGCTGTGGCGATGGGATGGAGTAATGAGATGGTAGATGGAGATAAAAAAAATCATTCTATACTCTAAGAAAATCTAAAATTACAGAAGAAGTAAAAGAGAACAAATTAATTTTAAGAATTGTTAGTTAGGTTATACATTGGGACCTGTATGGTTCACACAGTATGCAGATGACTGTTCAATTTATTACTCAAAATTTTTTTACTCCCCTTAATTAACAATACAGAAATGTTGCTGTTGGTATGTCTGATGTACAAATGTGGGAATACACAATTACCAACAACAGATCTGCAACCAAACCTTAATATTTACAACTAATTATCCCAGAAAAAAATGTACAAAATGTATTGCATTAGTTATCTTTATGTTGTGTTGCAAACTAAAGGCAAATTATGTAAAGTTTTAGATCATTTGGTCACAAATGAGCTAAGATTTTGTGCCCATCTAAAGTCATTTGGACTTTAGATGCCCGAATGATCTAAAATCTTAAATCACTAATTTATTTATTTATGGAATATGACTATATATCTTCATGTATGGTTATAATCTGGCCTGAGTTTGTCTTGCGAAATTGAGCTCAGCTTTCTAAAAATTGTTCAACTGCAGTTAATTTGTGTTTTAACAAGATGGATGACATTTTTACATAAGGTCAGGTTAAACTGGATGAAATTCAGCATTTGAAAACCTCTTGTGCACATTTTTGTTATTTAAATACACAACTAATGAAAAAGAAATATTTTTTTTTTTCCAATAATTCAGCAGTTTGCCGGATTCCTTATAGTTGCCATGGTGAATTGCCATGGAAACCAGAAGAAACCCAGACTTACTTGTTTTCATTTAAGACATTCGGACTTCTAAACCACCTGGTGTCAAATGTATCTGCCAAAGTCAGCAGGCCAACAATCTGCTGAGTGTGTGAAGAAGAAATGTCGTTTGAAGACAGGATCATACATTTACTCACATATCTAAGAACCGATTTTAGGAGTCCAAGGTAAGGAAGGATTTACTGGACATTTATGAAGGAATTGCAGATATATTAGTTTATAAGTTAGAGTAAAATGTAACTGTCAATACATTACTCTGGGTTGCAAAATTGATGTTTAAGAAACCTGGGATTGGAAATGTAAGAACTAGTTTTTATTTACACCATTTAGACTAAGTACCTTTTTCCTTCCCCTGAACTGATTTTTGTTGGTCTAGTAAACATGTGTCAAACTCGAGGCCCCAGGGCCAAATCAGGCCCGCCTTATCTTTTTATGTGGCCTTATAGACTCCAGATGTGAAATTGTATCCATCATTCCCTCCAATTTTTCGGAATAGCGAAAATTGACGCAAAAATCAGCAAATCCCCGCATTGTTTTTTTTTTTGTTTGTTTGTTTGGTTTTTACGCTAATGCATAGCTGTGAGTTTATTGCAAATTCTCCACAAAAATAGTCAAAAGCATTTAGTTTGAATTACTTATAACTCTAAACTCATTAAAAAAAATCAAAAACAATCATGGAATCTGAAGACTGATCAATGTGAAAAGATGTTATGCAGAGGCAGCTGTTTATTAATATGGTAAAAGTTTTTAAGGGATCTTATCAATGCATTTTGGCATCTTGAGAACATCCAAATGTGGCCCAAATTGAAAATGAGTTTCACACCCCTGGTCTGTCTCATTAAAATATGCTTAGGGTCATTATGTTTCAAAATGTGGAACATTTCTGAGGGCATTGCAACTTTACGCTAGTTTGTTTAGCTACATCTGAGTGAGCTTGGTTCTCTTTTTGTATTTGATGTCAGGTCTGGTACCTACAGGACCTCAGAACCTGAACATAAACCTGAGAACAAAAGTGCTACCATCGTCGAGCTTAAGAGGATACTGAAACCCATCTGGCATCTTGTTTTGATCGGAATTCTGAGCGGGATCCTCGCCATGGTGGTATTAATCATCATCATCGAGTGGAACACCAAGCAAAACGTGATAACGAGTATAGAGAAGGTCAAAGAGGAGATGAAAAGCAACACCAAGAAGCTGCTAGAGGAGAAAAGCAGGATTTCAGAACAGCTGAACTTAACCAACACAAACTTCTCCATTCTGATGGCGGAGTATGAACGGCTGTTGCTCGAACATCCGTGCAATTATACCCAGCTGGAGAAGAAAGTCATCAGCCTGCATGGGGTTTTGAGCAACGCTTTAAAATCTAAAGAAAAGGTTGAGAGGAAAGTTAAGCAGCTGACGGCCCAAATTAAGTCTACCCAGAAAAATGACCAGCTTACGGAGCTGGAGAACAAGAAACAGCGTTCGATCCTGTCCTCCAAGCATCTTGACTACATCTGGAATCGTTGTGACCGGACCACGCTGCAGTGCTCCCGCTGCCTGCCGGGGTGAACGGAGCACGCTTCCCGGTGCTTCCTCCTGTCCAATGTAGAGAAGACCTGGGAAAATGCTCGCGTCTATTGCCGCAACTACAAAGGGGACCTAGCTGTCGTCCTGAATGCCGCAGACCAGGCGTTCCTGACGAACCTGACGTTCCAGTTTAAAAAAGCAAATCCTGGCATGAACTTCCACTCAGCGTGGATCGGGCTGCAGGACATCGTCAAGGAAGGAGACCACATCTGGGTCAATGGAGAGAGAATCAAACCGGATGTCATATACTGGAGACCTGGCGAGCCCAACAACGCCGTAGCTGCCTGGGACACTGAGCAAGCCGGTCAGGACTGCGTGTCCATTCTACCACCAGATGAGGTGGGACCTGAGGGCTGGATGAACAGCTGGGATGACATTACTTGTCTTGGGAAACGTCACTACATCTGTGAGACTGATGCCCTGATTTTGACCTAGGATGGAAGAAGTCCTGTTTTAATCTGGCCACAAGACACATGTGGGAGGAAATAGTCGGGTCAGAGAGTCTGAAATGTACCTTTCTTGATAAAAAAGCACAAAACTCTGAACTCTGAGTGAAAGATTGTGGGGGCAGCATCATGCTGTGGCGATGGGATGGAGTAATGAGATGGTAGATGGAGATAAAAAAAATCATTCTATACTCTAAGAAAATCTAAAATTACAGAAGAAGCAAAAGAAAAAAAAACAGACCTGCAACCGAATCCCAGCTAACTGTTCCTGGTAAGGAAGCTGGTGTTTGCACTTCAGCACAGCTACCGGATACAGGAAGTTAGAAAAGTTGAAAGTTTCTATAAACCATTGCATTACAAAAAAGGATTAAAACCTTCACATTTACAGCTAATTATCCAAGTCATAACAGAAAAATTGTATAAAATGTATAATTGTATAAAATAAAACATTGTAATTGTATATGATGTATAATTGTATAAAAGGTTTCAAACTACAGATAGTTTGGATAGAGTAACTTTTCAGTCTTTCCCATTTTAAGACAAATTAAGGTGAGAAAGAAACTGGTTTGATTTGATTTTGTGACCCTTTCCAGACTAAATAGATGCCAGGGACTTTGATTTCTACTGTTTTTGAAATTATCTGACGACTTTAGATGGTGCTATAGCTTTTCTTTTACATTTTAAATGGTTTGTTCTTAGCTGCTGCGACATGTAAATTTTCCCCATGGCGAGATTCATCATATCTGCCTGTCACTCTTTTTCAATGAAAACGTGACATTTGAAGTTAGAATATTAAATCAGACCATTAAAGAAACATGTTTAATACAAAAATGTGGGCTTCATGGAAAGCTCAGTACTTGCTTATAGATTATCTTCAAATGGTACTTTTAATCCGACAGTGGGGCTCACTTGAGTGCATTCTGGTTTACTAAATATGTCTATATTTTCACCTCAGAGCCTCAGTTTGGCTTACTTGCAGTTTTGTGCTTTAACAAGATGGCTGACGTTTTCATGTAGACTCAGGTTGGTTTGGATAGCTTTTTTTTCTCCATTGAAAACTGACTGTATTTACTCATCTTTATTCAAAATTGTGATTATCAAGTAGCACATCTTATGTGTTATTTGAATTCACCAGAACTCAAAGTAATGTTGGGGGTTTTTTTGTTTTGTTTTTCCAATGATTCAGCAGCAGGATTCCTAGAACTGGCATGGAGAGATTGCCATGGAAACCATACTGCCTTGTTTTCTTTTAAAACATGAAAATTTTTGTCCTTTTAAAATCACCCAGTCAAATGTATGCTGCCAAAGTCAACAGACCATTGCCATGTCATTGCTCACGTATTATGAAATGGCACAAGTCTTTCCAGGTAAGGATGAAATTACCGGATATTGATGAAGGAACCGCAGATATATTGATTTATTATATTAGCTGGTTAAGATGCAAAATGTAAAATAGTCTGTCTGGGCTGCAGAATTATTCCAAAGGTCTGGGATTGGAAATTTAAGAGCTACTTTTTATTTGCACTATTTAGACCAGTTGTTTTTACTTCCTCTCCACTTCACGAAGAGATTTGTGTTGATATATATCACATTGTCATTTTGTGGCAAAATGTGGAAATATTTTAAGGGCACTGCAGCTTTAGGTAGTTTAACTACATCGGGATGAACTTGATTCCCTGTTTTTTGTTTGTTGTCATGTCTGCTAACAGCTCACCTTCAGAACGTGTCCATGCATCTGGGGACCTAACGAGCAGCATCTCTAACAGGAACGGGAAACCCAACTGTTATCTTGTTCTGATCGGAATTTTGAGCGGGCTCCATGCCATACTGACATCAATCTTCATTCGCGAGTTTGTCAACAATAAAGACACGGGGACGAGACTAGAGCAGATACAGTTTGCAGTGAGCAATGCCGAGAAACTACAAAAACTCCTGTCCTCCAAGTGGCTCGACTACATCTGGAATCTTTGCAACCGGACCACGCTGCAGTGCTCCAGATGCCTGCCGGGGTGGAGGGAGCACGCTTCCCATTGCTTCCTCCTGTCCAATGTGGAGAAGACCTGGGAAAATGCTCGCAGGGATTGCCTCGACTACAAGGGGGACCTACAGTAGCTGTCGTCCTGGACGCCGCAGACCAGGCGTTCCTGACAAACATGACGTTCCAGTTTAAAATGGAAAATCCCAACAGTACGTTCCACTCAGCGTGGATCGGGCTGGAGGACATGGTTAAAGGAAGGAAGCTTCTTCTGGGTCAGTGGAGACAAACTCAAATATGATGTCGTATACTGGAGACCTGGCAAACCCAACAACACCAAAGCTGCCTGGGACACTGATGAGTCCCGTCAGGACTGCGTGTCCATTCTACCGCCGGATGAGGTGGGAATTGAGGGCTGGATGAACAGCTAGGATGACATTATTTGTTTTGGGAAACGTAACTACCTCTGTGAGACTGATGCCCTGATTTTGGCCTAGGATGGAAGAAGTCCTGTTCTAAACCAGAGAAAGAAGATAGTCAGATCAGAAAGACTGAAATGTTGTGAGGGCAACATCATGCTGTGCGGATGCGTTTGCTTTTATGAACATGTCAATCTTGGAATAAAACTTGTTTAGAATCTGAAAAAGACCGTTTTGTCTTGATAATTCAGAGTGTGTGCCAAGACTTAAACCATTGTTCACAGATTCTCTCCCACCAGTCTGAGAGACCTATGTGTCAACTTCTGTCTGTAATGTGCAAAGCTACTACTTTGTGTTGGTCTTTTCCCATAAAATCAGAACATAATAAAAAATTGAAATGTGTGGTTAAAACTAAATAAAAGGTGGAAACGTGGTTTTGCAAGTTTCTCTACAATTATGCAGATTTTTATTAGTTATATTTATACGTTTTCAAACCTTCTAAGCTATCAGAGTTGCAAAGTTTAATATCCTAACCATATTTAAACCGAATGGCGCCATCTAGTGGAACAACAGGCTATTTACTGTTAATAGGAAGTAAAAGAGAACAACAGTTTGAGATTACTTCAACATTTGTGGTTTATTTTATACATTAATAGTATATTGGCATTAGAGAATGATAATTACGCATGTAATATATAAAAACTAACCCAAACTGACACCAGGCATAATTAAGTGATAATGAATTTGCACAGATCCCTGAATATAAGAAATTGCACGTTTAAATATTTTTATTAGCACTGTACTATGGAGAGCCATTTCATATATAAACGAATAAATATAAATGGGAATAAAGATGCCAATTACTCATTTATTTATGTCCCATTCTGCGGCTCTCCAAAACAACTAACCTAAATCGACGTCAAACTGAAAGTAAAGAAATGGAGAAATGGCAAAAAATGTGGAATGAAGATAAGAAAGGAAGAAGATTATATGAAGTACAAAAGTCAGTTCGAATTCGAAGCATTAATGAAAGAAACAGAAGAGAAGAAATAATAATTAGTAGATTAAGAGTAGGTCATACCTACTTAAATGACATGCTTTATACAATAGGGAGGAAAAATAATGATAAATGTGAGAGATGTGGAGAGAAAGAAAATGTAGAACACATATTGATGAACTGTAAGTCAAATGAACTCGAAAGGGAAGAATTAAAGAGAATAGTTAGAAATATAGGGCATGAATGGAATCTTAAAGGTATATTAGGAAATGAAGGAAACATAACAGATATTCACAAATTAAGGAAAGCATTGTTTATTTATCTTAAGAATACAAAATCAAAAAATAGAATTTAATAGATGTGAAGTAATGCTGCTACACACTCATGTACAGTAGGTGGCGGTATGCACCTTAAAGTTGCTTGTGATCCGCCATAATAGAAAAGAAGAAGAAGAAGAAGAAGACGTCAAACTGCGTGTGTGGGAAAAAAAAATTAAAATGCGCATGCGCAATAGAGGCAAAGTTGCTGTCATGGCCCCGTTCATGGAGGCGTTGTGTTGTTATGCTGTTCTATTTCGACAAACTAGCAACATTTCTGGAAGGACGCCGCTTTTTCAGCCACGCGGAGATATAGCCGAGTTTCTGTTTGGTGGAAACCCGTCAGCCTGCTCCGTTTTTACGTGCTGCGAAGACGTAAGTTTTCAAGGCTAACGCTAGCTCAACAGCAAAACCAGAGCTGGTGTTTTTTTTTGTTTTTTACGGCTAACGAGCTACATTGTCGCCTCTTATCGTTATTCACCAAAACGGTGATTATTATTATTATTCTCGTTTTGTCGCAGAGGTTCCCTGGAGACGTTCATATTTAAGCTGAAGGGGGGGAACATGTAGCGTTGGATTCTTAAAGGGACAGCAGTTGTTGAATTCAGGTAAGCTACAAACCTGTAGTTTCATAAAGAAATGTAGACCTGGACACAGCTAAATTTGGACTGAAACATCTGTAAATGATGACTTATTGTACGTAAAGAGGTCAAGTGGCTCGCTTGACTCTGATGTTGCCTCTTCAGGATGAATGACATGAACCTGAGTCCTGTGGGCATGGACCAGCTGAGTGTGCCCTCAGTGAGTGCCAGCCACCTGGGTCTGCCCACTTCTCCCACTCACAATCCCATTCCCACCCCAGGTATGGAAACAGTTGATCGAGTCGAAGATTGTTTGACACCCTTAAATCAGTATAAACGAGGATTATAACTCAATATATTGCCACCGTTGCCAAGAAAAGTAAAAAAAAATAAATAAATAAAAAGTATAAAATTCCGAGAATTAAGTTGCAGTAGTAAAACAAGAATATAGTTTTACTATATTCTTGTTTAGTAAAACTATACAAGAATATAGTTTTAGTAGCAATTATCAGATTATTGCTACTGATAATAATCTGATGCTGATGTGTTGGTAGTTTAAGTAATTCCTTAGTTGTAAAATAATAAATGACATAAAGTAATGTTATGGAAGAGTTATGACACTATTCTGGTCAGTCCTTTGACTTCATCCTCATAATAATATGACTGTTTTTGTCATATTACTATGATTTTATTCTAGTTATATTTATGATTATTCTGGTATTGTTACGCCTTTGTTCTCTTACAATTTTATTTCCATAAAAGTACAACTTTATTCTGGTAATATTGTGAGTTTACTCTGGAAATATTGCTACTTCTTGTAGTATTACAGCTTTATTTCCATAGTGCAATGGCTTTATTCTCATATGACTTTTTTTCTTGTTATACTATGACTTTATTTTGGTATTATTATGACCTTTTGAAATATTATGACTTCTTGTACTATTATGACTTTATTCTCGCAGCATTATAGTTTTATAACTATATTCTCGTCGTTTAATTTAATGTATTTATTTCTGTCTGAGCCCTGTTCGTTCGCATGTTTGATTTTCTCAGGCATGCCGGTGGCCATCCCCAGTCTGGGCCCGTCCCTCGGCTCTCTCCCCTCTGCTCTGTCCCTGATGCTGCCCATGGGTCCTCTCAGCGACAGAGGGGTGATGTGTGGCCTGCCTGAGAGGAATTACTCCCTGCCTCCTCCGCCGTATCCCCACCTGGAGAGCAGTTACTTCCGACACTTACTGCCAGGTGGGTTTGTGATTTGTATCTGTTGTTATTAGACATAAAAACCAAACAGTAACTCATATTTCATCCCAGTATCTACTGTCTCTTTCTTTTTATAAGGTATTTTGTCCTACCTGGCAGACCGTCCACCTCCTCAGTACATTCATCCCAGCAGCCTTAACATGGACGGGACGCTGTCTGTGGCCAGCAACAACCCCTCCAGTCTGGACCCCTATAGCGGGCCTGGGGGCCCTCTGGAGCAGGGCCTGGTGTCCTTGGACTCGAGGCAGGTCAGCGGTCAGGCAGACCTTCACCAGGCTGGTCCTCATGAGCTGGACTCCACAGGGCTGGCCATGGAGTCACGCGTTAACAGCCCGCTGTCTCCTGACCGGATGGGGGAGGAGCTAGCCAGCATGGACCGGGTGGTGGCGGTGGCGGTGTCTGACGCCCAGCAGCTCGGCGGAGGACGGCAGCCTCAGCCTCACGAGGGGGGGGTGATGCCTCTCCACGGGCCCCCCGTGCTGGAACTGCCTGTGGTGATGGAGCCGGACCACCTGGGAGGCAGAGTGGGAAGCTCCGGGACGGGAGGAGCTGGGGGCGGGGGAGCGGGAGGCGGTGGAAACGGGGGGCTCGGGGAGCAGCTCCACGGGAACGGAGAGATGAACCCGAGCGTGGTGAGCGTGGTGCTCACCAGCTCCATGTCCAACCCCAGCCAGCTGGAGCCCGTGTCTCTCCACGGACATTCGGGGATGGGGCTGGAGGCGGTCAACGTGTCCTCCATCACCGCCGAGGTGGCCCTCGGCCCCGAGAACAACCTGGTCCTAGTCAACTCCACCCTGCAGCTGGAGGATCCGGCTCCCAGCAAGGAGAACATGGCCGCCCCCTGCTCCATCTGTGAGTATAAGCAGACAATTACAGACGGCTTGTTAAGACCAGAAACAATCACGCGGTTTGTACGAATGCTTGAAATCCTGGGTTTGGAAAGTGTTTTATTTCTGTATAAAGTGCTTGATATTGAAACTTTATAGTTTTCTAATGAAGTGCAATCCAAAGCTTAATTAAAAGCCAATGTTTTTAAAATGTGATTTACAGTTGAAACCAGGTACCTAATAAAAAGACATGCACATTTTCTTTCCCACTGTCTGAAGTTAAATCAGACATTTTTCTTGTTTTAGTTTAGGTAGAGTGACCAAAACTATCTCTATTTGTGAAATGCCAGAATACTGAGCAAGAACATTTTTTGTAACTTTTTTTGTATATTATGTTTAATTTAACGTCTCATTTAATTTGAGCAGGAAGGTAATTTATCTTAACACAATTTGTTTGGATTCTTTAAATGCAATCACTATTTATTATTCCTAATCGATCAATGACTTATTGATCCGTCACTGAAATAAAGACTGTCTTATCTTTTATGCGCTAGTTATTGGAATTGGGGAATTTTTGTTAAGTTAGTGTTTTGTTCTGGGACCTGTCAGATACGTAGGGCGTGTGAGAGAGACATTTCGAAACATAGCATTTTCTATTTGTTGTATTTTAAGTGTGATGACGCTGGAGAAGTTTGAAAACTTACTTTAAAAATGCTTGAGTTTTACTGTGGAAAAAGTGTACGAATCCTGAAACGGACAATTTGAAACATTCGAAGGTACATTTCTGACTCTGACATCTACTGATCTCTGTTGATTTCTCCTCAGGGTGCACACTGTGTGAGCGCTCATACGCCTCCGACTGTCCGGAGCACGGTCCGGTCACCTTCATCCCCGACGCGCCGATCCAAAGCCGGGCTCGCCTCTCTTTGCCGCGTCCGCTCTGCCTTCGCATCTCTGTAACCGATGAACCGCTTGGTAAGAGATCAAACACCCCTTAGCTACGGCTGGGCGATATGGCTTAAAAATGGAATTTATGTAAATGTTATAATTTTAATCAATGATTTCAAAAGAAATTACAAGTGACAGAAAATATTTTCAAAAAGTGGTTTTTATTTCAAACGATCATTTCTGTGAGTTGCAGGACAAACTAGTACAAAACTACACATTTTTTGGATTAATCATAAAGACAATCAATAATATTAGCAGAAAGTGTGTTTTTGCCAGAAGAACTTATTAAAATGAACACGATAAAATCATTTTAATGAGAAAAATCTTCTAGAATTATAAAGGTCACTCATAGCTGTGGAAGCAAGCGGTGCATTGATGTAAAAAAAAAAAAAAAAAATCCAGATTTTCCAAAAATTAAATCTTCAAAACTAAAAATTGGATTAATCAATAAAATCGACTTATCACCCAGCCCTGTTTTAGGTTTTAGAAATTCATTTTTATATTATCAAATGTTTCCCAACATGTTTACAGGAGTGTTTGCGCGGGACGTCATTCCTCCAAGGACCTGCTTCGGGCCAATGGTGGGGCAGCACTGCAGCAACGTGGACCTCTCTGATTGGCCAGAAAAGGATACGCCTCAGATCTGGAAGGTCTGTTGACACGCAGCTGTCTAAATCCACGAGCAGTAGCGCTTTTTACGTCAAAAGTAACAAATGGAAATGCATGTCCGTCGCCGTAGATGTTTCACAACAACGTGCTGGAGTTCTACATCGTGACGACCGATGAGAACGAGTGCAACTGGATGATGTTTGTGCGCAAGGCGAGGTAGATTCCCCGATCACTCCCACGCGCCGGAGGCGGAAAACGGTGTGCTGCCTTTACAAACGAAATGCAACGTTTTGGTGTTTCAGGACCCATGAAGAGCAAAATCTGGTGGCGTACCCCGCCAACGGGAAGCTGTTCTTCTGTACGTCCACAGAGATTCACCCCGACCAGGAGCTGCTCTTCTACTACAGCCGAGACTACTGCAGGCTGATGGGTGAGGAGACGACGCTGCATGTGGTTATGATTGGCTGGGCCAGTGGGGACTTATTACAGGGTTTCATCACAATCTGGGAAAGCGTGGGATTTGATTTCAGAGAAAGAAACAATTATTGTCATTGTCATTCTTTATTTTGTTACTTGTGTCCATCTTTTCTCCCAGGTTCAGGGTTCATATGGGTACTTGAAATCCTTGAACATGATAGAATTTCAAGGCTTGAAAAGAGCTTGACTTCTGTATAAGGTCCTTGAAAGCGCTTCAAATTCAAACCGCATCGTTTTGTAATCTGAACGCTTTCTGAAAAGCCTATATTTTTGGAAAACATTATTTCCAGTTGAATCCGTATTTTCACAAGACACACATCCTTTTCTCGCTGTGTGAATTTGATTTAGACGAAACTTCCCTTGTTTTAGGTCGTTTAGAATTACCAAAATTATTCATATTTGCTCATTTGCGCCCTCGCCCATCCCCAAAAAATGTGCAAAAATTTATTTTGGAATTTTATTATTCCCAATGGCTCAAAGGCTTATTGGTCTGTGTAAGTAAAATGAAGTATATATAAATAAATTTTATAAATAAAATATATTTTAGATGTCAAACGAGGTTATTAAATTGGGAGATTTTTTGTTGTTGTCAAATTAGTGTTTTGTAAGGTGTATTTATGAGACATTTGAAAACTTAACACTTTGTTACATTTTAGTTTACTTTGTCTTTGCTGTAGGTTGTACAGCAAAGACGATGTCTATCACAAGACATTAAAAACGGTAATACATATCATATATCATGTATGAAAATAAAAGTGAAATTGAAACAGTCTTCTTTAGTTCATTTGGATTATTTTTATCTCCAAAGTGCGGCAATGGTAAAGTTTGAAAACCGACCTTGAAACTGCTTTAAAAGCGCTTAAATTTTACTGTGAGAAAACTGTAGATGTCTAGATGCCTGCTCACTGCAGAGACATTTCTCATGGATTCAGATGACTTTAGGTTTTCCATTTTTAAAAAAAATGAGCTTATTGAACTGAGAAATTGATGACCGTTTTTATTCTTCCAGGTGTTCCTCAGGTCCCCGATGGCCAGATCTGCCAGTGTGGCAAAGAGTGCTCGTCGTTCTCCGAGCTCAACAGCCATAGCAGCAACCACAGCCATAACCAGCCGGCACACAGTCACAGCCCATCGCTGCAGGACCACGCCCAGACGCAACAGCAACAGCCGGCACCACCTCAGCAGCAACAAGAGCTGCAGTCACAGCAACACGTTCCACCCGAGGAAAAGCTTCTCAACAGCAGCTCCAGCGCCTCGTCCTCCCCGTGGCCTTGTAGCAACCCCGCCGCGGGACAGGCAAACGGCGATAGCCGCAGCGCTAACAGGAACTCCAACAGCGTTACCTCCAGGGGGAGAGGCCAGGGCAGCGTGCGGGAGAAGAAGTACAAGTGCAGCATGTGCTCTCGGGCTTTCATCACTTCCACCAAGCTGAACGTGCACTTCATGGGGCACGTAGGGATGAAGCCGCACAAGTGCGAGTACTGCAGCAAGGCGTTCAGCGATCCCAGCAACCTCAGGATGCACCTCAAGATTCACACAGGTGCTGTAAGGATTTTGTCGAGCATTGAGTTACCCAGTTTCACTGAATTTTTCTTTCCTTGCGCCGGGTGTCTGTGCATCCTTAAAAAGTCCTAAATTTATGTATCCAAAATTATGGTCTTAAATGTCTTGCATTTCCTTTTTATTATTAATTTGGCATTAGATAAATTAATAACAGGTCTGGAATTTTGTCTCGTATGTGTAGTGTTTCTTTTCTTGCAAGACTGTTTTGTCTTGCAAAAAAAAAGAAAGTTTGAGCCACACACAGACATCATCTTTACCTTCTGTGACTCGAGGCAGTGGAGGCTACCGCTAACTACCTGCTAACATACCCCTTGCTGGCTGGCAAGTTTTTCTGCATCTATGTGAAAGTGCAAATTTATTGCCTGTTGGCTGGATAACGTTTGTTTTCGTCACTGGCTCACTTCTGATACTAACCTTCGTTTAGGGTAAGGAAAGGATGTTACAATTGAGTTACCTTCAGTGAAGCATCAGTAATAACTGCACTCCTGAATACATCGCCTCCCTTTTTCTGTTTGGACAGGTCAGAAGAACTACAAATGCACAGTTTGCGGGAAGTCGTTCACTCAGAAATCTCACGTGGCTTCCCACATGCTCATCCACACCGGCGCAGAGAAGCTCAAGTGTGACCTTTGCGACAGATCGTTCATCAGGAAACAAGATCTGAGACAACACATGTTCTCTCACACAAAGTACGTGTTGTTTTCTTCATTGTTGTTTTTATGTTTGGTTTTTTTATATTAAATACCTTGTATATATATATATATATATATATATATATATATATTCCTATGTTTTGATAGTGAGCGCCAGATTCAGTGCACAAAGTGCAACAAGCACTTCCTGAAAACCAACCACCTGAAAAAACACATGAACTCTCACGAGGGCAAGAGAGACTTTGTCTGCGAGAAGTGCCACAAAGCTTTTCTTACTAAATACCACCTCACACGTCACCTCAAGATCTGCAAAGGGCCCAAGAGAGACAGAACCACTCGAAAGGAACAGAACGTTTTCAAGGAAGAGGAGGAAGAAGATGAGGATGAGGAGGAGGACGACGACGAAGAAGAGGACAGCAGAGGGAGAAGAGGTGGAGACGAACTGAATGATGAGGACTATGGTTTAGATGTTGGAGGTTATAGCTCTGAAAAGTCCCTGTCCCCTCCTCCTTGAAGACAGTGCCTCTTGAGATGATTTTATTTATTTATAGTATTTGCAATACTATTACTTGCTTATCTGATTTACCGCATACTTCTAAAATGATCTGTCAAACCGATGCCACATTTTATAACATGACATAAAAATTCTTTTCATTTTCTTTTGCCATATCAATGCTGCTACAGTATTTGTCGTATCTGTAAAATGATGTTTCCTATGCCCAACTTGTTGTTTAATATCTATTTTTCCAGCTAGTTTTTTTTATGATATCCTGACATGGTGGGAACTGTTATCCTATTGGATTTGCAGGAATAACCGTTTTTTACTTGATGATTTAAATTGTTGTATGTCCTTGTTACGTGAACTGTTTTGTATTAAATCTGTCATTTTGCTTGTGCTTGCAAGAATGCAGATAAAGTTGTCATTTATCAGATGGTTGGTTGATGGATTTGCAATAAATGACATTGGACAACAAGCACATGCCACAAATAACTAAACACCGAACTGACATTAAATCATACCAGTTTATTTAACTATAAAACTGACTTTTCCTCTGAATATTTACATTCATTACACTTGTCTGTTCTTAATTTTAAAATATTTTTTTTTATTAACCAAAGTAGATATTTGAAAATATGATCTCCAAATCGAGGGCTCTTTGTCGCCTCCAGTTGGCACTTTTTTCACGTCCTTTGTTAGCTTTTGTAATATTTTGTAATAGCTTTTGACTATTATTTTATAATAGTCGAATTTAATTTTAATATTTAACGTTATTTCTGACTATTACCCCACGTAAACTGACAGACCTGTAAAAACACTGTATATAGCTACATACATAATTTATTACAATATTTTAAATACCAGTAAAAATACTATATTCTCTTTAAAAAAAAACGCATTCAAGCAAGTTGCAGTAATTCTACCAAAAGCTCTTACTATGAAAACCCTGTACCGGAAGTGCTCATGAGACTTCCGTTTAGAAATACAAAATATTCAGCGCCGCTGCTTTCATTCATTTCAGCGTGGTATGTGGCTTGTTTAATTTTTCACATTCTGTTTCTCATTTTGTGCCTTTTTAAACTGCCGTTACTTTTAAAGATATCGGAGTTTTAAAGTAAAACCAAACTTCTGGAGCACTGTTACCGTTGTTTTGATTGTTAGCTAACCGTTCAGCTAACAGCTCTGCTGACATTCATGTTCCACAGCACTATTTCAGGTCAAACTACTTTACGTTCTGTAACTAAATAAGTTAAACAAGTCCGCGTACTGTTGCGCGAAGTTCGTGTTTGACTTCTTTACTCAATGTTTTTAACTTTTTCCAGCCTGGTCTGAGTGACAGCCATGCTGACCCCACCGCAGGAAGGGATGCCCAGCATGATAGACAAGGCGCTGAGGATGAGGAGGGAGGAGCAGGCTCGGCAGATCGTTCTCGCCTGGGCTGTGCTCAACGTCTCTTTAGCTGGCATGATTTACACGGAAATGTAAGAAATCATAGCTGTGAAGCCATATGTAGCATTTCCTGTAGCTCATCATCGTTTTGGCTGTGTCTTTGTTACTTCATTGTAGGTCAGGGAAGCTGCTGAGCAGGTACTACAACATCACCTACTGGCCAATCTGGTACATCGGTGAGATTCCACTGCACTGTTTTTTTTTTTTTCTTACAAAATAAGACTGCTGCTTACCCATCGTCTATACGAGGGTTTCTTAAATTAGGCCTCTAACTCCAGAGACGCTCAAAATAAATTCCTAAAATTAAATCCTACACCTAAGTTCTTGTTGTGTTTTTTTTCTTCATGTTCTTGCAGAACTGGTCCTCGCCTCTCTTTTCAGTCTCAATGCTCTTTTTGACTTCTGGAAGTATTTCAAATACACAATGTCTCCGTCCTCCATTGCTGTTACCCCTCAGCAGCATCACCTTCTGGGTCTGAGGAACACAAGTACATTTCTCTTGACGTCTGCACAGAATTTCAGATTTTGGTTTGCTTTCTGCCTGGTAGTTGTTTTTAAGCTGTCTTAATACCTTTATCGGAATATTGAAGTGACTTCTTGTCACTTCCCTTGCAGATATCCAGCCCTCTCCTCCACAAAAGCCAGAAAAGAAAAAGACTCCAGCTCCCACCCAGTCCTCTCCGCTCCAGGGCCAGAGTGTGCTGAGCTTCAGTCCCTCTCACCCCGCCTCCAGCAGCCCCAAGTTCTCCCCGAACTGTACACCGGGTTATAGCCCCCCTCTGGGCAGCCCATCCCCACCAAGCAGCGCAGGAGGACCTTTTACCCCCTCAGTGGCCTTTGGAAAGGTGCATGTTTTTCCAGAAGCCAAGGAAAACAGAATGCATCTAAATTAGTGTTACATATTCTACGTCGTCTGATTCCTAGGTGCTGAACTACAGTCAGTCTTCAGGCTCTTCTCCCTATCAGAACAGCATTGGGTCAGCAGAAGGCTCTGGCTTGAGAGCTCGGTATCGCACATCTCCTTCGGTGTTTAACTCTCCAGGAAGCAAGGAAGACTACATGGAGGATCTGAAGAGTCTCGAGCGGTTCCTGCGTTCCGAGGAGGAAAAAAGTCACCGCAGTCAGCTCGGTGGGAAGGAGTTTTTCAGCTGAAACCAGTTCCTTTTACACATGAACTGAAGTTTCAGCAGAGTACCAGTCGATGTGCTAATAATCTTTCTAAGCTTAATTTCATATATATATATATATTTTATGAACTTATATTTTCTGTTGCTTTATTCCATCTGCAGGCAGTCCAGAGTCCGTGTCTCCAAGCCACAGCCCTACTTTCTGGAACTACAATCGTTCTGTGGGAGATTACGCCCAGAGCTTGAGGAAGTTCCTCTACCAGCCGGCGTGCCGCTCTCAGGCGCCGTCGGCGCACAAGGACGAGACGGACCTGGGTTCTAAACACGCTGCAGAAGAGGTCTATTTTGTTGATTTTATGTAATACACTAATGCTGTTTTGCAGTTATCTTCAGAAGAACCCGATTAGTTAAGAAAAAAAGGCTACCTGTGTGCAATTTGCATTCACAAGGCACAGAATCAATATTTTGTGGTATCTCAATACCAACTTTTGTACACATAATGTAGAGATGAAAATGCTTCCCTGTTATTTGCAAACGACTCCAGACTGTTAGATTGATAGGAAAAAACATTTTTGAACATCTATTTTCAAGTTATGCCACATTCCTAATTGGATTTAGATCTAGGCTTTGACTAGACCCCCACATCACTATAATTCCACCACCTTTGTTTATGTTGTAGCGAAAATCTGAGATTGTACTGAGATTAAATGAAAACACAGGTGGACATAATTTACCAACAAGATGCCTTCTTAATATGTTTGTTACACTGGATTTCATTCAGGGGAGCCAGATTAAATGTGGCTAAATAAAGATGCGGATTTTAATTTGTAGAAACAATCATGGAACCGTGTATATCCCTCCAATATCTTTATATTTAGGTGTGGGCCAGAATCACCACCAGCAGAGCCGTAGCGGATCACGTCGACAGCTGGACAGCCAAGCTTAGAAATGTGAGTCCTGATGTTTTTCACTGGACGTCTTTCTCTGTATTGCCAGGGTGTCTGCGCATCCTTAAAAATTCTTAAATTCATTTAAAAAGTAGGTTGACCTTTAATATGTTATTCCCAGGTGCTAAATATTGTCTAAGCGGAACTATTAAATTTAATATATTCTATGTATTTTTTCTCTCTTTGAGTCGCACTCAGACATCTTAATTGCTTCTGTGAGTCGAAACGTTTGAGGCTACCGCTAATTAGCTGCTAATATACTCTTGCTAGCTAACGCGCTAACATGGCGTCTGTCATGGTTAAGTGCAAATGAATTACCAGTTGGCTGGACGAAGTTCGTACATTTCTGTGGAGATGCAGGCCTCAACGTCTACTTATAATAGTGTCAAATTTGACAGAAAACCTGTTGCGTCCTTCATAAAGTCTCGAGCGCTTGGCTGTAAAAAGCAGACGTCAACTCCGACTAAATAACATTTGTGTCCGCAGTGGATCAGTGACACCATCTTGGTCCCTCTGGTCAAAGAAATCGACTCTGTCAACAGCCAGCTGAGGAGGATGGGCTGTCCGGAGCTCCAGATAGGAGGTTAGACCAGCTGGAAATGTTTAATAACTGTTGGAATTACTGCAACAAATCTGCTAGCAGCTTTCCCGCTTTCCTCCACTAGAGGCCAGCATTAGCAGCCTGAGACAGGCAGCACTGATGAAAGCTTCCTTAATCCCCACGCTGACCTCTATTGTCCAGTACCTGGACATCACATCCAACCAGGAATATCTAGTGGATCGCATAAGAGGTTGGTTCTACTATCCAAATTGTGTCTTTTTTTTTTTTAAATCGCCGTATTACGCAGAAAAAACACACCAGTGTGTATATGTTTTTATTATTTCAGAGCTGTCTCACAGTGGCTGCATGAGCTCCTTTCGCTGGAACGGTGGCGGTGATCTGAAGAACAGGAAGTGGGACACGGATCTCCCGACCGACTGTGCCGTGAGTCTGCATCCAAACAAATATGAATGAATTGTCACGATTGTTCAGATTTTTTGTTTGTCTGTTATTTTAGTGGGTGTTTAGAACTCTTTGTGGTATTTTTTGAATCTCTCTCGCCTTCTTGATGTTAAACTGGCACTCTCTTAACGTGTGTGTCTGTAAAAGACTCTTTGCGTTACATCAATACAAATATTTAACCCCCAGGTCACTCTTGCTTTTTTTTTTTCTTCATCTCAGATCCTCATGCATATGTTTTGCACATATTTGGACTCCAGGCTGCCCCCACATCCAAAGTACCCGGATGGGAAGACTTTTACTTCTCAGCACTTCAGCCACACTCCGGACAAACCTGGTGAGAGCTGGTCTGTTAACTGCGAGGGAAACAAAACTATAAAAACAATCACAACTTTCCTGGTTTCTTTTTTTTGATACCATTGTCTGTGTTTTTAACTCCTGTAGATGTTACCAAAGAGAACCTCTTTTGCATCCACCAAAGCAGCACCACGCCCCCTCACTACCAGCTTATATACCAAGGACACATCTATAGTCTCCCTAAGGTGACTGAAAACAAGATGCATATATTTTTTTCATAAATGCTAAATGTTTGTTATGCTTAATTTTATTTTGTAATTGTTTTCTGTGACAAATAAGTGTTTTGCAAGTATTTCAGTTTCATTCAACACTGCTTGGGATTATGACCTTTTATGGTCCATCACATCAAATCTCAAATGAAATAAAGTGATGTGTGTGGTGTAGTGTGGAAAAACTATTTTAATAAGTTTTTTTTCCAAAGCATATTATATATTTTTCTGGCTCAACACATAATTTGTTGCTAACTAAAGAACACAGTAGCAGTGAGATGAAACCCATCTTGATTTCTGTCACAGGGAAGGAACAACCTATTCCACACAATCCTCATGTTCCTCTATGTCATCAAGACCAAGGAGTCAGGGATGCTGGGGTGAGCTCTTTTTGACATATTTATCATGTATTGTGGCTAATTCTTGGATGTTGCATTCAAAACTTTACTGGTCCTGTGTTTTGGATTGGTTTTACTGTATTCACGTTGATTTTGTTTTCCTAGGAGGGTAAATCTGGGCCTCTCTGGAGTGAACATTCTCTGGATATTTGAGAAGTGATGCATCGTGTTTTAAAAGCAAAAAATGGCTGCAAATGCTGTTTTATTTTCCGTTTTATTTTCCTTCCAGTTCTTAAGCTGCAAGGATCAGCTTAAAGAGAACTCTTCTGGGGTTCTTAACCTTAACCCTAAATAGTTGTTTTGCTTTGAAAAGAGAATTGCATGAACAATAATGGACACTTCCACTTCTGTAAAGATAGATGCTGTATTTTCATTGACTATTTCTGTTACATCTTTTAGACCTGATTGATTTTTTTTTCTTTCTTCCTGATTGTCATTTAACAGCTTGGCAGCCTTGTAAATTATATACCTCAAATTTATCTGAATGATAGCAAAAAAAGGGCTCAAACCCACTTACCTGAATGTAAATATTTTTATTTCTTGTAAGCAACTTGCAAAAAGTGTCACTGGTTTGCTCATTGTTCAGTAAAAACAAAAATGCCTTGCAGTGTAAAGGAATACTGCTGACATCTGCTGGAATCAACCTGGAACCATGAATTTGGAGTAGATGCAGCAGTGCGACATCAAAAAACTTGAAATGCACTGTAAATCATATGTTTACTATGATATTTAAAGGCTATAATGCTCCAGGTGGGTATGGAAAAACATAAGATGTGCTTTAGAGAACTGACAAGTGACCTTTTGACGTGATTTTAAATAATAAAAAAAAGTTATCAATTTGTTTCAACTTCCTTATCATTCACTGCTGTTCCAAGTCTTTTGCGCAAAATTCTCAAAAGATGTGTTGACTGTTGCTGTACTAAAATGTTTTCTCTATCCTGTTATGTATTTTAATGCCAAACTAATCCGCATGGTGGCAGTGTAGCTCTGTTTTCCGGTTTGACCTTACCGCTGTACTCGTTTTGTAATGATGTGCTGCCACAGATGCTCTGCCATCTAGTAACTGACTTAATCTGGTGGAAAATACAGCCGAGCAATTCAGTGGGTTGATCACATTAATTTGTGGAATTTCTTTTTTCTTTTTTTTTTTAATGAGAACGTGTGAGCTTATTGTATCTTATGGCGAACATTGTATGGGAGATTATTTTTAAAACCGCATTATCTAGCAAGCAGTATGTTTTGTATTTTTCAGAGGTTCCAATACGAAGTGCATTGCCACGTTGCTGTTCCTTTTGGGAAATGTAGGCAAAGTCTCGGTCAGAAATGCCTCCTTGATTGTTTCATAAATTTGTGGTCGTGTAACATTTGTTTATTATATTTAGAAATATTTTGGAGATATTCAGACCAAGAGGTTAAAACTGTCGCAAAATATGCCCAATGGGGTAGTGAAAAGGAGTATGGCAGTGAAACTACAAGTCCCATAATGCATTTGGGTGCCGCTGCTCCTGCATTCACATCCGCTCGCCTCGCTATCAGCGCTGGAAAAAGGACTTTGAGAAACTGCGGCGATGTCAGTCCAGGTTGTGGCAGCGAAAATGGCAGAGGTCGAACTCAAAGACGTCTCCGCCGGCAAAGCCCTGCCGGCCGAGTCTCCGGTGACGCCGACCTCGGAGGAGAAGACCCTCGCCAGAAACGAGCCGCAGAAGGAGGCCGGTTCCTCCGCCGCAGCCGCTACGTCTCCCACCGCGGAGCCCTCCGCGAAAGCCGGGGAAGGCAGCCGGGGCTTGCTCACCCCGAGCGCCGCCAAGATGCCACAGGCGTCCGCTTTGAAGCACTCGGACCCGCAGCAGAACGGCGGGGACGCTTTCGTGAACCGTGACGGCACGGTCGCCGAGGCTCCGCGGATGAAAAAGGTGAGCGACGAGGACGCTTTTCTCGGTTGGAGCCGCGGTAAACGGTGCGGCGAGAGCTGACTGGGAACGCTGGCATTGTGTGACGATGCTAGCAGGCTAGCTGGTCCCAGAGCTGATTCAGCGGTGACCGTTAACGCGTTTAATCACGGCGTTCCCCTCTGAAACCTACCGTGTCATTAATGAGGGCGAAACACCACATTATATCCACCTTTATAGTAGGGTGAGTTTCTGCTGCTGTTTTCGTTTGTTTGTTTTTTTGGTCAAATCGGTTTCATTAAGACTTGAACACATCCTAGAAGTTTCGCTGTTGTAAAAGTTTTGCTGAGATCAGATTTGTGAATTTAAAGAGGTCCGGAAAAACACAACTTGTTTACGGCATGCAGGCCATTTAAAGATCTTAAAATAATTTGGAGGAAAAAAAGGGCAATTAAAAAAAATGTTAGTTTATGGATTTTCTGATAGGTTGTAGGTATTCTTAATCCGGGCCAGCGCTGTACCTTCCAGCCACAAGGAAGATGTTTGTTCGTTGCCACATGAAGTTGAAATCTCACGCATTATTGCATTTTTGTTTCCTGTTAAAGTTCTGCTCGGGGAAAAAAAACCCATCTCCACAGCATAATGCTGCCTTCCCCATGTTTTACCTCGGAGGCTATGTGTTTTGTTGGATTCAGGGTCACCCATTCATAATGTCGTTTTGATTTGCTAGTTGCTTTAAAAAAAAAAAAAAAACAACTTACTGCCTTTAGTTGTATTTTTAGGCTTATTTGTATGGCTTTCAACTTCACAACTATGAAGTGGAGGTGATATTATCTCCACCTCCCAGCAATAGTAAATAGGTCCTTCTGTTGAAACACGAACCTGACAACTCATACATTTTTGTTGTCTGTAAAGATGCTCCTCTCCTTAACTTGATACTTCAGCTCTTTATGGTCTGTCGGCTGTTGTTTGGCTGAACATTGTCGTGTTTTTTATGCCACGGTTAAGATCGGACATATTTTATTATTTCATCCATCCCAAACAACTGCTTAGCATGTACGCAGCATATGATGTCTTTTATCTTGTTGGAAGAAACAAGTGGACTTGGTGTTATATATACTATGACTGTTAATTTGCCCTCTCATTTTAGAATCCCAAACTTCAACCAAGCTGATGCAGCATCTGGTCTGTGGTTCATAAAGTCAAATAATAGGCAACCGTTCAGTAGCTGCAGCACAGAGCAGTGGAGGAGTTTCGCGAGCGTCCTCCAGCAGCGGAGAGTATTAGGTGATGGAGATAAATCATGTTTTGGGTTTTATCTCCAGATTTACAGGTCAGCAACATCTGGATTATCGAGTTATTAACATCAGGGCCGTGCTAATAAAAAAATTAATTTACAAAATTATGAGAACAGTTTTGGTATTACAAGAATAAAGTCATAATACATTGGGACTAAAGCTATGATCTGAGGATAAAGTTGTAAATTGAAAATTGTCATGAAATTTAGAGAAATTGTAATATTTCAAGAAATGAAAGTCATATTATGAGAATAAAGTCATTTTCCAAATAGTCATAATGCTTTGTCATAATTCTCATATTATCCCAACTTTATTCTCGTATGCGTTTTGTAATCTCTTTTTTTTTTTCTTGTGGTCGCTCTTATCTCCTCCCACCTGGATGCAATGTTTCTTCAAATAAAATTAAAATATCTTCCAGTTTCCCCCTCCTCCCCCCAAGCACATGGGCTGTTAATATCTAATGTTGATTGCAATCATTACATAACTTTTGTCCTCCAACCTGTGCTCAGACATCAATGATTATGTCGATTTATAGGGCAATCTGTGTAATTCACTTTGATACGAGGAGATCATTGCAATAAAAAAAAAGCTAAAGTGCTCTTCGGGGATCAACATAATCATAGAGAGTTGTTTTTTTTTTTTTTTGTTTGTTTTTTTTTTTAATTTTCAGCTTCACTAGTCAGCAAATCCATCGGAGCGGAAATCTGTCCAGGTAAGCAGTTTGTTCATGTAAATACCCGGCTGTGGACGTCCACAGGCTGTATTTATAGGTGCAACAAGCTCCCTGCAACGTCATCGACGTACACAAACCCAGCCCAGCCTTTTATAATCTGCTGAGTTCTGCTGGTCCGGCTCTGCAGCTGATGATGCAAGTGTGCGAGCAGGCGGCGTGGACCGAGTGAGCGAGTTTCTGGCTAGCATTTAATCCCCGCCTTCATCATGTCACCACATGGGATTAAAAGGCCATCTTCCTGTCGTAGGTGAGGACAGATGTAAGCTTTTTTTTTCCTTCTGAGCTGCCGATGAGCAGAATTCACAACCAGCGTGGTTTGGCACGAACGGCTCCGATCTCCGGGAAGTCCAGTGATCTTTCCTGAAAGAGCTTTTTATTCCCCCCCCCCCCCATCGACACCGGCTTACGCTGTCATTATCACCGTTTGCGGTTATTGTGGGGAAAAAAAAAAAAAAAAACGCCGCGTACATATCCGCCAAAGAGGCCACCTGCCGGAGCAAAGTGGATACTGATGGTGGCGATATTTCTGTGGAGTCAATTCTGAATGACTCCACAGAAATGCAGCAGTTGAGAAAGCTCTTCCCCGTCTGAAAGAAACGTTATGTCATGCACTAAGCTGTTGTTCCTGCTAGCGCTTAATGGTTTATAGGCTTACAGTGACCTGTGGCTGCTCTGCTTGGGAAGAGAATGGTCTGGAGGAGATTTAAGGCAAATTAATTCTGATTTCATTCTGTGCTAAATTGCGTTAATCACAACACAGTCTCTTTGGGATCAGTGTGACAAATAATTAACTATATAAAAGAAATTTAAAAAAAGGCCATAAAATAAAAGATGAGGGGAATAATTTAACAACCCAATTAAAGATTTGAAGATGTGCTATAAAAAGTGCACACCACTTTTCATGTTTTGGATCAGTTAGGTTTAATAAAATGGTTTTTAATGTGCTAAAATCTAGAATTAGGTGTGTGACCTTTTTTTTTTTTTTTTTTAAACATTAATCATTTCCTTGGTATTTCTTAGAATTCCTTCTAGGCTGTATGACAACCTTGTCAAACATTTTGGGTTTCCTCCCACAAGCTTCTCACTGTGATTTACTGGAGCTTTGTCCCTTTAAATCTTTCAGAACTGGTGGTACTGAGTCACGTTTGTGAGCAGACTTCCTCGTACACACCTTTTTGGTTTGGGCCACTTTTTCCTTCACGTGAAATGACAACCATTATGGCCAAACACTTAAGTTTTAGTTTTACATGACCAAAATATGTTAACGTGAAACCTTAACATTTTTGTTTCTGAGTACATTTGCAAACTGCAACATGTTTTTTTAATTTTTTTTATGGCTTCTTCTCTCTAAGTGGTGTTTCATCCCATAGTAGTACATGTCTTGGATCAAGAAAAACATTCTGGTTGGGTTTATAGTTGGATGTAATTCTAACCATTCTCTTCCAGATGTCTTTCAACTTTCTTACCATGTAGCTAGGGCTAGTCGATTATTCCTACGATTAATTGATTAATCGGGTAAAGAAATTGGCACACTGCGGATTTTTCATTTAGCCACTTAAGTCTTTTTAATACAATACTAAAAATACACTAAACAATTCAATTGTTTTAATGCAGTAACATAACATTACTTAAGTGAATTTGATCATATCTACAAACCTTTTTTTTTACGCAAAATTTATATACATTTTCTACAGTTTTGGTTAAATAAAACTGAATATGCTGGGTTTTGTTTTTTTTCTTCAGGTAATTACTTTTCTTGAGTTTGCATTATACAGTTAACGGTTAATCAGTTACTAAATTGGTTGACAATTATTTCAATAATCGGTTCCTCATGATTAATCCGATTAATCATTTCAGCCCTACATGTAACTCATTCTCCAGAGTACCTTGCAAAAATGTTCACTTAGCTGAAAGGAATTGTCAACTTAAATTTCAAAGGTCATTCTGAGAGTTGCAGCCGTTACGCTATGTTTTTTGTTGTTGTTGTTTTATGGTGTTGAAATGTCTTCTGGTTCCTCACTTAAGAAACTGGGATGAAGATGATGGCGAAACGTCCTTATAGAAAGTTACTAAATGATGAGTTTATGTTCAATATTTGAATAAAAAATGAAGTACTATGTAACGTCACACAAAAATCTGGAAGGTTGATTCATCCTATCTGAGCCCAAACTCTTCCGGGGCTTGCCCTTCAGGTAGAGGAGTCGTGATGAGGTACTGATCAGCCAATCAGAAGTAAGCTTGGACTATCATGAGAGAAGCATCACATTAGACATGTACACTACAGGATAACAGCCTTGGCTGTTGTTTTTTTATGTGGTCTGGAGATACAGATCTCCTCCCGTCACAACATTGGAGTCCAGTGTGTAATTAAAATCAGACCAATGGAGCATTAATCTCAGATTATTTTATGGCGGTTATGGCATGAAAGCCACGACCGCCATTCCAAACTGTGAAAACATTTAAATGGTTTGGATTGTAAATGAACTGCGGTGGTTCTGACCAGAATTCCAGTCATCTAGATAAAGAAGTAATTTATAAACATTTTCAAAGCACTTTAAGATCCGACTTTGAATGGAAGCTTTTAGTTGCCCTGCATTCAGGCCTGTCGAAGGTTTTTATTTAAGTGACGTCATCATGGTGAGCTAAAGCAAACCTAACTTGCTTGTGTATTAAACGGCTTGGATCATTATCATAGCTATTCAAATATCTTCTTGGGTCTATAGGAGAATTGCTGCTCTTTGGTTTGCCTTGGAGTGTCTTCATGTCTCTAAAACATTAAAGGAGGGACGTGTGGCCGTCTTTCCGTCAGGCACCCGATCGTTTGTGAGTCACTTCAGCAAACACGAGCTCATGAGTGCGCGCGTAGCGTTAACGACATGCATTACCTCGAGTAATACTACTCTGTCCTTCATTAATGTTACATTATCGTATGTCCAGCAAATACTTTTAGCAGATGGTCAATAAAAGATTAAGCATTACCTGTTATTTATTTAGTTATGTATTTAACTTCACCTGTTGACTCTGATATTTTACCGCTGTGAGGTTGCAGGAGCTCTGTGGAATGCAGTGTTGGCTGCTCTAAAGTGTCACAAATTCACACCTTGTTGTCACACTTTTACATATCGAGCCTGTTGGATGGAGGCTCACGCCACCAAACCTGACAGCGAAGATGGCGCTTAAGTAGCTGAAAGCCTCAGAGAGAATTGAAAGCAACATAATGGCGGAGAGAGAGAGGACTGATGATAATATTTAATAATACTACAAATTCCATGATTTTCTTGTTCTGTTCAGCCCGGTTTTTTATACAGTAACAGACTCATAATTCACTGTAGTGGGTATTTCTTCACTAAAATACATTCACAAAATGACAAATCAGTTGTAACTGGGAATACTGATGGAAAATTGTGTGGAAGGAAAATATGTCTATAGCTATGGTTTTGTTTTCAACTTTTTCTTTAAATGTTGGAGTACCTGGAGTTAAAAAAATTCACTCTTAAAAGGTGGGCATTATGTAAAATGTATGTTTTTAAGCGCGTTATGTTGCTTTATAATGTAATTCCTTCATCAAAATCATGCCTGAAGTGTTGCTTTGATTTATTTATTTATTTTTTATTCATGTTTGAGAAATCATTGAATCTCATTCAAGATTGCCAAAACACTTTCTCTCACAAAGCGCCATCTTTTCCACAGAGCACCCCTTCCCATTCAGCTCCTCTAGACTAGCGGCAGCAGCAATTAGCGATCACCTACAGGAACTGTGACTCTGAGCTCATCATATGAACTACTTCTCAGTGCAACTCTCCTAAGAACGTTTGTAAATGGCATGTTGGAGAAGCGTTGTTGTGACAATGATCTGAAGATGAAGTGTTGGAAAGAGCAGGAGCTTCTTAAAGAGAGAGAGACCCAATTTCAAAGTGTCAAATTTCGAAGTCAATTTTATTTTGAGTTATGCTTGATATATACAGCATTTTTAGAACGCCTGAACGTGATTTAGTTACTTGATTATGCTATGATATGCCCAAAAAATATACAATACCCTAACCATTTAAGGAGCTAGTAAATTTGAAAGTATAATATCAAGCCAAACTGTTATTTTACAGAAATTTGATGGAGCATCTGAAACATGCAGTACAAGGTCTTCAATGACCAGAACTACCAACCTCTGTTACAGAAAGTAATTCTTAGCTGCCTTTGCTCATCAAATCTGCACTTCTATTTCCTTGATATTCCCTCTTGGTTCAGCTCAGCCTGTTAATCTGATGTCAAATCGCTCTGTAGTGCTTTCCAAATGATGGCGGAGACTTCTGAAAATAAACCCGACACTTCCTCTGTCTGTCCTCCTCGCAGTCTTATTCTGTTCCTAAATACAGCAGACTGTCTGTCCTCTCTCTCTCTCTCTTTTTCTTTCTCTTTCTTTGTGTAAACAGCCAGGTGTCAGTTCACACCTCCCAAACCATCTTTATCTGTGCCACTTGGAGCCACTCAGTGAATTGACCGTCGGTACTTTACTCCAGTTAGTTTCTCTCAGCCTGCGTCGGCAAATCACAGTCCGTATTTAGTTGATTTTAGTGGCTCCAACAGAACATTTGATCTCGGGTTTAGAGGACGCCAAAACACATTTCAAAATAAAAATAGAAGTCTGACCACTTGACATGGTAAGAGCATAAAAATCCAGCTGTAAGTGGTACAAAAATAAATCTGGGTTGAGTCATAAAAACCTGTTAAGAAATGTTTTAAAAATCAAACTAATGTACATCTAGAGCTCTTCTTTCTTAAATTTTCCCTGTTTTTTTGTGATTTGATGAACTAAGCTACCAGCACTGGTCTAGACTTTGACTAGGCCCTTTTTCTTTCTTCCACGGTAGCCCTGCATTTCCATCACACACAGCAAGGCCAAAATGTGATCTTGCCTAACCAGAGTGCCGTCTTCTATATCAGCTGTCTTTCTGGCATGGCTTGTGGCAAAGTTTTAAATGTGACATCTTATGATTTCCTTTTGGTTTGATTTAATTTTTTTGCAATTCTCCCATAAAAGCCAGATTTGTGGAATGCACAACTGAGGCCTTGTTTACATTTGGCATTTCTGCTATCACCTGAATGACATTGAACAACAGAAGCATATGCACACATGGATTTTTACAATTATTTGCATGCACAAAAAATATGCATATTTATTTATTTTTTAATAAATGTGAAAACAGAGAATAGTTATGTTAAAACGTCACTAAAAGAAACACGGGTGAGCTCTAATTAGATAGTTTGAGTTGTCTACTAGGAATTCATTCCTTAGGTTCTTTTTCTCCCACCCTGTTGTTGAATATTGGCAGATTTGATCTGCTGCAACTCTCATTATTTAAAATTTTCTGCACCTCAAGCAAGGGGGCAAAGGTCGAAGGGATGTTCCTGACGTGCAAAGTCCACAGAGCGAACTGTTAGAGCTGTAGATTAAAGGATGTTCGATCAACAATTCACCAACGTAAACTTAAGGACCTCTGCAGCTCCTTCAGTGTTACCATGGGCTTTTTGGATGCCTCTAACTAATTCCACCTTCTTCCCTTATCTGTCAGATTAGGTTTATGGTCGTGTTTTAGTATGTTTTAGTATGTTTGCACTCTTTCTATTTTCAGATGAATGATTGAACAGAACTCTGTGAGACATTCAAAGCTTGGTTTATTGTTTTATAACTTTACCTGCTTTCTCCCTGACGGTGTTTGCGCATCCTTAAAAAGTCTTAAATTAAATCCTTAAAATATCTCAAATTTATTAAAGTATGTTGGCTTTCATATGCTAATCATAGGTCTTAAATTTAGTCTTGACAGAACTATTTAATCTTGTACAGTGAACCCTCGTTTTTCGCAGGGGTTACGTTCCAAAAAGTACCCGTGATAGGCGAAATCCGCAAAGTAGTAACCTTTATTTTTTTTACAATTATTATACAATGAAATACTCTATAATACATTGAAACCAAAGAACAAAGCCTTTTTACAGGGCCAAACATTTGTTTAACAAATAAAAAGTACTGTATAAAATCTTTTTTTTTTTTTTTTTTACAAATAACTACTGTACTGTAAAATAATAATTTTGATACGAACTGAAGGCGGATTCCCGCGCCCGAATTGTGGAGATCAGCAACCCCCCAACCGCGACCTGAGTCATTGGATTAGAACGGGAGAAAATAAAAAATGATTATGAAAAAAAAATACAAAGTACAGTAGGACAAATAGTGACTCACGTGTATTTCACTGCTCTTCTGACTGAGCCGCTGCATCCTGACTCCGCTCTGTAGCGGGTTTTTTTTTTTCTTCTAAAGCCCGCGATGCAGGTGTGTTTTTTCGAGAGAAGAACATAGTTATCTGTAGTTGTTGTCGCTCTTTTTTTCTTCTGGGCAAAAAGATTCTTATAAACCGACATGCCACCATCGATTATGTTAAATTTGGCAAGCTGTTTTACGTACGTGTACATATTAAACCGCAACGTTGTTGACACACAGGTAGAGAAGAGGCGGAGAGACTGTTTAGCCAATCAGAATGCAGAACACAATGTAAGAGGCAAATCCGTGAAGCAGCGAGACAGTGAAAGGTGAACCGCGATATAGCGAGGGTTCACTATATACTCTATGTATTTTTTTTTTCTCACTGGACTTTTCTGTCTGCAAAAGTTTAAGTTGCACTCAGACATCTACTTCAGATGGTTGAGGCTACCACTAACTAGCTGCTAACATACACTTGCTAGCTAGCTGGCTTTTTTACATCTATCATGGCTATTTGCAAGACAATGTTTGTACATTTCTGTGGAGATGGAGGTCTTCAATTCCATTCAAAATGGTCTTAAAAAGATCTTGAAAATTCTTAAATTTGAATTGGTAAAACCTGGAGAAACGCTGTTGTGTTTTTTAGGTCTTCGTGATGCTGTTTGTTCACTAATGTTACCTAACAAACTTCTGCGGTAGTACAGCTTGCATTTATGCTGAAAGGAACTCACACACAGGTAGACTCAATTTGCTAATCGAATAATGATTTCATTATGGTTGTAAAGGTATGTCACACTTGCATCAGTTTCCAAAATAATTGAGTGTGTGTTGGAAACACATCAAAATGTGAAAAAGCTACAGGTACAAATTTATCAGAACGTTGAATGCAGTGGTGTGTTGTTAAGACAACCTGTTGAAATCAAGCTTAACTATAAGGAACCTTGAACTGCAGTAAAACTTATTTTAAAGTTTTTTTTAACGGAAAAAGCGGGTGAATCCTATGCGTGAGTCTTCCATCGGAGCGGATTGGGTGCAGACAGACAGAAGGCAGGAGACGGCAAACTCTTTATAATCTTTGCTCTAGTATCCTGTCATTTGCTGGTGTCTGCACATGGAGGAAAAATTTAGCGGCGTATAAAAAGATTTTTAAAAAATAAAGAAGGCAGCAGAATGTTCTGTACAGGCTTTGAAGAGGTCGGTGTGCCTCACACAGAGCAGGCGGCACATTGGTGGCGGCGGTAGCTGGAGACGAACCGTTTGAAAGAAAACGTAAAGAGAGTTGCTAGTACTGGCAGTAACTGTGTCTGTGCTTCCCTGAACCTCCTACATACATCTACAACTCTGACTTCCCTGTTAGATTTCCTGGCTCGTCGTTACAGCTCATTGAGTTACACATCTTTCCATCAAAATCCTCCTACAGCAAGTTTCAGCTCCCTGAAGCAAAAAATGAGCAGCGAAGGTAGGGAAAGGGGGGATTCTAAGGCTCTAGCTTATTGGAAACCGCCATAGTTTCAGTTGAACAAGTGAGTGCCAACCAGGTTGGTGTGTGTGTGTGTGTGTGTGTGTGTGTGTGTGTGTGTGTGTGTGTTAGAGCTTCGTTGGCCCTGGTGTTGAGATACACGAGGATCAGGAAACATTATCACTGAACTCCCTACGCAGGACGAAGAGGAATGCAGCCACGTTCTGAAGCGATGCTTGCGAACAAAGAGGCGACATTATGTGCAAAAAGTGCTGCCTCACAAAAGAGGCCTCACAAAGCCTGAAACAAACCCCCACACCCCTTAACCCCCACGCATCCATCTGTCTGCTTCACTTCCTATTAGTCAGGCCTAACCAGTAGCTCCTGGCACATGGAGAGCGTAACTGCTCATGCCTGAATACTGCAGCGCTTTGAAAGAGATGTTTATATTCCCTAAACTGGGTCAAAATTAGGCATACAAGCTGAGATACACCACATTCCCACTTTCATGTCCAAAGGTTTGTAAAATCTAGCACCTTGGCATGTAAACTGGTTTTACAAACTGGTGAAAAGGTCATTCATTGGTGAAAGAATAAGCTGAATGAACTCCAGGGTGGAACGGAATAGTTATGAAGTCATGAAATGTCTTTGGGCCTCTGGAAGTGTGGTGAAAATAACTTTGTTGTAATAAGTGAAGGTTGCAGAAAGTATTTTGATGAGTTCAATGTATCGTTCAAGGCTTTTAATAATGGTCAGGATTGAGGAAAAGTGGTGGTTTTGATGCGGCAGCTTAGACTTCTAAAGATGGAGCCGGCGCAGCTGGCTGCCTGCAGACGCAGCTCCCGTCATGTGTGTTTGTCTGTGTATATTTGCTGTAACCGATTAAGGATCCGTGCTTGAAGAACCCATGGATCATCAGTTGGGCTTTCCACAATGGCTGGATGTGGTTCTGTCGATGTTCTCCGCGTTCTTCTGCTACTTTTTATACTCTTGGTTGCGGAGAACCTCGCCGAGCGGAGTAGCGGCATTGTTTGCTCGCGTGAACGGCTGATTGCGCTATGTGGGCCTCTGCTGCTGCCCGGAGACGGGCCTGTGGTCCCGGAGGAGTTACAGAGGAGACGACGGGGCTACGGGTCTGGAGTTAAACGGAGGTAGAAGAGGAGACGACGCAGGGCAGCGATACCGGCGATTATCATAGGGAACGTGAGGTCTTTGGGAAATAGGACAGACGAACTCACGGCGCTGGTTAGGACCCAGAAGGAGTATTGGGAGTGCAGTATCTCTGCTTCACGGAGATCTGGCTACACTCGCTTATTCCGGAATACAGCGTGGAGGTCCCTGGATTTTCCTTGGTGCGCGGGGACAGGGACTATTCCAAGAGTCGGAAGAAGAGGGGCGGCTGGATTGCACTTTATGAGAGTGAGAGGTGGTGTAATCCCGGTCATGTTAACGTGAAGGAACAGATTTGTAGCCCGGACATTGAACTTCTGGCTGTGTGAATGCGGCCGTGTTATTTACCGAGGGAGTTTACGTCCGCCATTTTGATCGCTGTTTACATTCCCTCATCAGCTGATGCAGCGGTGGCCTGTGACGTCATCAGCTTTGCCACAGCCAAACTCCAGACTCAACACCCAGACGTTGTTATTGTGTCTTGTCTCTTGTCTTGTCGCTATGCTGTAACTGCGAAGTAATTTCCCTGCTGGGATGAATAAAGTACTTCTATTCTATTCTATTCTATTAAAGCAGATTGGTTTTAATGGTTCTTCCTGGATTGCCTGAAACTCGGCGTATTGGGGAAAGTTGGGAACTTTGTAAAGATCAAATATGAAAAATTGTGGCTTTACACAAATTGAGGGAAGGCTTTTGGAGTCATTTCAAAACAAATGCAGATTTCAAGAAAATCCAGTATGTATGCAATTTTAATTATGACTCACTACTTTGCAGTGGTCTGGTAAAAGAGCTAAACTGTAGTTTAGATTCAGGTCTGGTAAACCTGACTAGACAACAGCAAAGATGAGAGAAAATTGATTTGGAGACAAAAAGATTAAAGGATGTGATACAATGGACATTGCTGGAGGTGTTCAAAGTGTGTAAAATATCAATATCTTCTTGCTCTTATTCACACTTGACCACATCTAAATGTCATTGTTCTATAATTGAGCTATTTGGCCAAAGATGTTACAAAAACAGAAGGCTAGTCTTTCTAATCTTAGAGCCTTGTACCAACTTGTTAAGCTTATTTTTCTGCTCCGCTGCTAAACATGCTAGCAGTAAAGGATTTTAAAAATTATAAAGGAAGCAAACCTGTTTTTTTTTTTTTTTTACAGATATGTTTATTAATTTTTTGTTTAATAACAACAACATAACACAGAACAAAAGCTCAGCAGTGCAGTCCACAAGAGACAAAAAGAAAAGATAAGATAGGGGGCATACATACTTCTATCATTATATAGTCCACATATAAGCATTTATAAATGCTTGAGACAGCATGATGGACATGTGTCCTTCAGCATAGTCCAAAAAAGGGCTTCCATATGCGTCCAAAAATGTCACTCTTAAAGTGGACGAGACATGTTAGAAAGTCGAGAGGGATATATTCCAAAATAGGAAGCAAAACTCTCTTATTAATCTGTAATTGTTTGACATAGGTGGTTAAAACAAAAGAAAATGAATAAATGAAAGCTATAAACCACTGGCAAATTACTTCACACTCCCAATTAAACGTAGACCACTGACCCAGTAATGGCTTTGTTCAGAAATAGAGCAGAACCTCCCCTTGCTGTGCGCCGTCAATGTAATCATATTTCCCCCTGAGGGAATGACTGATGCTATTTTTGGCAACTCGAAAGAGCAAAATTAGAAAAAAAAACACAATAAGACCGACTTATTATTTTTCCTTTTCTTAATTAATTACAGTTAATCCTTTAATATTTTAGAAATTAATAGCTATCTTTAGCCTAATAATATACATTACCAATCCATTTGTGTCTAATTATAGATGAGGTTTGTTACCACTGGTAAAATGCAGCGAAAAGCATAAACTGGTGGAAGTGTTTGTATATGCAGGTTCGACTTTATAAGTTTATACAAAAGCCAAGTTATCTTGGGTATGAATTATCGACGATTTGATCTGAATACAGAACTGGAATCTGAAGACAGGCAGACGGGATAACCCTTTTAAAGGACTGGGTCAGTGGGAGTGATGAGCGATCACTTTGCTGTCTGTGTAAATGGAGCTTATTTGAACTCCATCACTGACTGTGATCATTGGGTTTCCAAATTGCGCCCTGGTTTGGTCTACCCGAGCAACAGAACGCGGTTATGCAACTGAGAGAAGTAGCAACTGGAATATACCGCTCAATTTATAAAGGAATGTCAAAAATGCTATAAACTATGAAATAAATGGAAAACAAACTCTGTAAGTGTTTTGAGGACGGCCGAAACTTTCGGTTTTGGCCATCGTCCAGCTTCTGCAGTGGTGGGGGGCAGGGAGGAAACCAGTGGAAAGTTTTGAATGTAATTGCTGATGTACTCTTCCCCGTCTGTGTCAAATAATCAGGGTTTAATCTGTTACTAAGCCCATCATTCATTGCCTGGTATCAGTGTCCCAGGCCTCTCTGCTGTGACTATCGGACCATATCGGAGGAACTGGGATTGCTTCGGCACGGAGTGCTCTTTGCAGATCACTCTGCATACCATCCGCGGTTAGAAAGCATTGTTGGAGCATCACGGCTGAGGCAAAGCTGGGCATGTGTTGGGCCGGTGCTGATTGAGCCTGGGCTCTGCGTACGTGTGGTAACGGGTTATGTGAGGGCATGTGAATCGTGACTTGAGTTTCTGTCCATGTGTGTCATTATGTAGAGTCAGAGGATGTCTCTGTATATAAATCAGGAGGAAATGTTCTTATATCCCAGCTTTCCCTGGGGCAGCACGCTTGATATGGAAACACACTTCAACTCACGCTAGCTCTTTTCCCCCCCTCTCTCTACTATTCCCTTTATTGGTTCTGGCATTCAGATATCAACCCGTCTTGATGGAGCTGGATTGTTTTATTACTCATAATGGCTGCCGCATAAACCCTTTTATACAGGAGATACTTGTTGTATGTGGACCATTGTTGGAATGTAGCGCCACATTTGCTTTGCTAGGGGTAAATGTCAGGTCAGGGTCATAACAGCAGGATCACTGTTGCCTCCCACTGCTGCTCTTCAACACGGAGGCATGTATTTGCAGGTTGTTTTTTCCCTTTCTGTGTGAGAGCTCCAGCTATGGAGTCTTTTTATCGACTGCCAAGTGTGTTTTTGCCAAAGTCCTGCGCTCGTTTATGTCTATGTCCAGAAATGTGTCTGGTCTTTTTTCTCTGGTCTTAGTTCAGGACCAGTGTCTCTGCTCGGAAGATTTTCCAGAATCTGTTTGGTTGTGTGCAGCAAAGCCTCCCATTTTTGTTACTTCCAACTTCTGAAACAAAAACAGTTTTGATTCTTCTATGGAAATGTAATTCACTAAACTTTGACCTCACTTTTTACTCAGACTGCCTCTGACCTTCACAGTCGCGCACTGAGGGTATGCATGGGATGGTATGAGAGTCTCTCAATATAATACATCAACATACATATTTGTCTGGATTTTGTAAACTACTGAAAGGCTAAACAGTCTTGTTATAATAGACTGCTGGTAAAAAGCACATTTTCTTCACATTGTTTTATATTAGAAAAGAAAAGATATAAAATAGATGTTGTGTTTTGTGCAAATACTTAGAGTAGTGGGAGTTAGGCTTGTGACAACTTTTTACCACTTTGCGTTTTATGCCTTAATACTCCAATTAATAATGCAACTTGACTGCAGAAGCCTTTTTTTAAACTCTTTATGTCTGGTATAACATAATGGAATTACTTTTATTTAAACAGAAAATCAATAGCTATTTATACTGTTGCTAAATAATATTGTTTTGATTGTTGAAACCTTGTTACGGTTGGGAAGATTTAATTAGTTAGATTTTAAGTTGCTGTAGACAATACAAATAGATTAATGGACAGTAGATTTAGTTATGGTTGTAGTTGGTACAATTTGTGTCGGCAACACAAAATATTGTTTGTTGATGCAGATGAATACTTTTTCACCTTTTTTTTTTTTTTTTTATATCTAAAAATATATAAAGTGCAAAAAAAAATCCTATTTATTACCAAAGTTGTTGCGTTCATTTTAATTTTGGAGTAACTACAACCACAATTGTTGACCTGCTTTTCCTTGAAAGCAAACCAGCCCAACGGGGGGGAAAAAAATCAACCCAAAAAATTTAGAAACTGTTTGCCTGCCTTACACTGATGCAATCTTGTAAGACGTTTTTAAAAATTTTTTGTATCTCCGATGATTTACCGATCAGTTTTTATATATAAAAAAAACATTCAGTTGCTTTTCATTAAAATAGTAATTTTTAGTTTATTATTGAGCAGAAAAATAAAGGCACACTGTTTTAAAAATCTTGTTAAAAGAAATAAAATAAATTGTGGCCAGCATGTGCTTTCAATTTAACGATTTTCACCCCCACGGCAAAACGTTTGGCTGCCACTGCCTTAAACAGCCCATAACTAATTTAGAGGTGGACGATCTGAATGCAGAACTCTTTCTACTCTGACCAGTGGGCAAAGTTTTGAAATAAAATGCATTATAGAAGATTCCAATTAAAGAAACCCTTGTTTTTTGAAACAGAATCAGATTTAAAACAATACAAGCCCTTCTCTGTCTCCGGTGATATATATATATATATATATATATATATATATATATATATATATATATATATATATATATATATATATATATATATATACGTATAATTACACAAAAACGGTAAACCAGGAATAGCATTTGGAAAAACTTGAAACGGCCTAACCAGTCTTAGATGTGGCATCCGAGAGGTTGTTAAAAACATGGTCAAAATTAGCTGTCTGCTCGCTACTTTTAGTTCAAGTAGAGGGAGGGAGAGGCTGACGTGACCAACATGAAAAGAAAGCCTGAATAAGTCCTCCACAGAGCACTGTGGCAGAGAGCTAAAGAACAAGACGTCTGCTGTTTTGTCTTGTGAGACCCTCCTGCAGGCCTAAAAGATTGGAGAAACTAAAAGGTCTTTTTGCCAAGGCCGAGTGTGCAGGTAACAAGATGTCCCGACAATACGCTTTTGCGTCAGTGGGTCTGTTGAGCACCTTGCTGCCACCGGCTACTACGTTTTTAGAAAAAGGTGATGCATTACTGAGATTTATTTGCGCACCAGGAGTAATTTGTATATTACGTGGCTTGGATTGAGAAACTGAGCAAAAATAATTAGGAAACTATCAAGATAATTAAGCTGAACCAGTTGGTAGGGACTAAATGTAAAGTGAATTATTAGGTAAGTTGAAGTGAGTGGTACTATTTCCGACGGCGGCCAGTCTCACAGGTGCAGCTTTGTCGTAATGTTACTTCAGTGTGAGGGAGTTTGGTTTTTCTCATATTTGGACGAACAGGATAAGGAGCAGATGGTAACATAGTTGTGTTTCCTGACATCTCTTTTCTCAATTCCTAAAAGTTGTTTCCATTTATTCATCCATTTGTCCATTGATCCACCTTTCCACTTCCGCTATGTGGAAGGGTGTTCCTCTATGTAATCATCCATCCAATCATCCTACTGTCCATTCTTCCTTTATCCATATCATCCTTCTATCCATACGCCCATCATTTGTTGATTAGCTAGCCATCCATCCATCCATTTGATTCAGCAACCATCCGTTTGGTTAGCCATCTATCCATCCATATATTAGCCAGCCATCTATCTACCCTTCCACCCATCTGTCAAATATCCATCACACCATCTTTCTGTCCAATATATCCACCCATAAATTTCTAGAAAACATAGTATAGAAATGTCATGATAATGTTGTGGGAACCTTGTATTGGAGATACAGGCCCCTAACCCTGAATTCTTTAAATTAGATTGACACCCATAGAGTTATGCACACAGTTTGGCCATGTTGTTCGTCTTTTACAGTGTTATATTGATTATGATGATCTGTTCCATTTTCTGACCTGCCTCTCGTTGGCTTCACTCTCCATTTAAAGTCTCCGTCTCAGATTTAAGATAGTCTGACAGAAGCTCTTTTAGGATTTAGCTTTCAGAATACTTTGTGATTTTTGTCTGTGGCGTTAGGCTTTTAACTGCTATCACGCCATTTCCAGGCTTTTTGGCTAACGCCATCCACACAGACAGAGCTATTAAGAGTCCATTGGCATTTTGATTCTGGAGCACTCATCCTTCCACTCAGCCTGCCTGGTCTACTTTTAACTTTGTTGGCTAATCTCGTGTAATTGCACTGCACTGAAACTGAGCTTTTGTCAGCTTCCTAGTTTGTCAAAGAAGAGTGGTTAGCTGTTTCTTTGTCTATGCTGTGAGAAAAATATGAACCGATTTCCTCGTTCAACCGTACATAGCACCTGTGTCTTGTCGCCCAGCATCTTCTTATTTCAGCTCTCTGGTGGCCCAGCTGGCTCTGGATCTGTTTAGACTGACTGTAGTCTTTTTTTTTTTTTCAACAAATGATGGGGTGCAAGCACTTGATGTTGCTCTTGTCAACTAGGACTAAAACAAGCAAGCAATTATCGACAGAGACGTGTGACCCAGTACAACATGTACTCTTATAGTCTCGGTTCTCTCAGCTTGTTTGTCCACTGATTCTGTGTGTTAGGAAACTAGATTGAACACATTTTGCCTTTTTTTTTTTAAATGTGGCTGTGAGGTGTACATGTTGTGTAAGTGACTGAGGATTTTAAACAGAGGTGGAAAATTACAATTCTCCCCTCTCCCTTTTCTTCTGGCTGCTCTCTTTTCATGTTCTCCTTTATTTGGTTCGTGGGGCTTTACTCATACACAGGAATGCTTTAAAATGCATGAGCTTGTCTTCTCAACTGGACTCAATTTTACTGCCTGTTGGGGGACCTTGTATCTGTGGCACAAGCATTCAGGTTGTCCTTTATGTGATGGCTCTTTGCTTGGAATATATGAGGAGTTGAGTGACCATGTTCCTAATCCTCTGTGGAGCTTTTTGTGCTGGTCTATAAACAAGAGTCTTTAAAGCAGATGGAGTGGTTATTCATTTATCATTATTGCTGTTGTTGCCCTTTAATAGTGAACTACTGATGTGATTTTGAACTTTTTTTTAATTTTTTTTTGCTTTTAGGACTTTAACACAATAGACACTTGATCTTGATCAATATCAATCGGTAATACGTCTGAAAGATCATATAATTTCACTGATCCGCTCAGCATTCTGGGGGATGTAGGAAAACTTTAGCTGTTCAATGTTTTATGACCAGCTAAGCGAGGTTAGTGGCATCAACTAACTCACTCTTTGGTTACTTAGCAACAACCTGTTTAGTAATTTCCACAGCAGCAGTTACTCAACGCCTTCAAAAAAAAAAAACAACAGCATGGAAAACGGTGGATATAACAGGAAAGGTCCAATCACCAGTTTGGTAATATTTCACATATTTAAAACATTAAACGAATCAATAATTATCTATCGACTGTTATGAAATGCTTACATTGAGATGCTTTTTTCAGCCATATTGTCCATCCCTACATTACAGTAACAATGAAAAGTGGAGCTGAACGATATTAGCATTAACTTTGGTATCAACTGACGATGGTCATTTTCTCAGTATCAGACTGCTAAGTAAAACTGACATTAATAACTGTTTATTTCCATCTTTTCGCTGTTTATGTGTGAAGTAGCAGAGGGGGCCGGCCAAGTGGTGTTTGTTTGTTTTGGTGTATGTAGCTAAAGCAGGGAAGCAGCATTTGGTGATAATCTTGGCGAACCGAAAAGATGTTGCCATTAACAACAATATGGTTTAATACCACAGCCAACTTTGGTGAATTAAAGTATAATACGTTTTTCATTATCGTGAGACAACTCGATGTTCTCACAATGTTTATAGTTTCAGCAATAATGGAATACATATAGATTATTGCCTATCTCTAATAGGAACTCATGAAATGCATTCATTTTTTTTATTTTTTCAGAAGATTGGGGGTATGTTGGGGGCAATTGTAAAGGGTTTTAATTCACAAAATTTCCTTCTCTGCTTCATATATTTAATTGTTTGCTTTGAACACTGTAAAATTTAATGACTGCTGTGATTAGGCCTTTCCAACCCACGTGACTGAGCTTAGACATACAGTCATACTTTGCTCTTTGACTGTGCATCTTATTAAGACTGAAAAACAAGTAAATTTGAGAAAATTTACTTTCCTACTGTCAGCAAGTATAATAGTTTTTACGGTATTACTTGACAAGAAGACGAGAAATGAATGATTGTTTTCAAAACTTGGTTTTCTAAAACGCATCTGCATAGTGAGTTGACAATTATTGAGTTTCATGTTAAAATGGGAGTGCAATCTAAACAAATTTGTTTCTAACCTTTTTTTTTTTTTTTGGCCAATGCTGTATGATTGCAAATTGCTCAGCAAGAGACTAAAACATAATTTAACAGCAGTGTGCATAGCAGCAAACAAAGTTAGAACAGATTGGCCATTTTTGTATTTTGAGCATCACCATCTAATTGCAGATTAGTAATTTACCACATCATCTTTCATCCTGCTGGTGCATGCCACAAGTTCCCTTGTTGGGCTGTCCTGACAATTTCATCTAATTTTCATCTGATGTCATAGATACACGTTTTCTAAATGTTCTGAGAAACAAATACATTGAAACTCTGAGATATTTGTGGGGCCTCAGCTGTCACGCGTTTGATTCCGACACCTTTCCACTTTACTCAATAAGGTGAATCATTGTGGTTGTGGTTTAAAAATTTGCCATTTTAACAACCACAATCCTAATTTTGATTGTAGAAGGGGGGGAAAAAAAGCTAGATGGAAGATATTTGCACAGAAAGCCAGCAGGAATCACAGCTGTGAAGACATTTGCACTTGTTTTTCATTCCTTCTTATTATAAAGGCCAGCTTGTCTCCAATTGTTGCAGCTGAACATACAGTCTCACACAGATGACTGTGGATCATTTGACAAGCAGACCTTCCTCTTCCTGTTTGAAATATCCTGTAGTAATTAAATATACTTTAGGAAAGTAAGAAAATAGAATTTTTTGCATGATCAAACCAGGAAGCAGTTATATTTTTTTATACTTTTTAATGTAAAAAAAATAATAATTGTGGTCTGTGTTTTGATAAGCGGCACATTAAGCTATTATTGAAAAGTTTTAATTATCAGGGTTTTCTCTACAATTGCTATGAAATTACAGAAAATGAATAAAGCTTTGTTAACTTGTCAGTCTTAACGTGTGTGTGAATGATGTCCATTGTTTGCAGAACTCCTCCTGTGTTTAATGCCAAGTTTTAACTTGAACTGTTGAATATCTGATTTCATTTTTTCCTACCTTGTCCAATCCTCTTTGAGATTCACTATCAATAGCTGAATATGAGCCTGTCTGTAATTAAAACCACTGTTTAGGCTCTGCTGTTTTTATGTTGTACAGACTAATCAAAACAAAGTATCATTTAGTAGTAAACCAATTTATGAAAAACTTTGCGAGTCATTCTGAAACCTTTTGACTTTATCCAGAAAGAGATTTTGACCTTTTGAATATCAATTTCAAATCCAGTGGTCCAACATAGATTGCTGCCCCTCTTGTTTTTGTTTCCTTTTAGATCTTCTCGATTTTCTCTATTTATTTTTAAGAAGAAGAAAAAAATCGGAGTAATCTGAAACCGTTTATTCGAGCTTCATAGATAAATGCCAGAGCATGTCGGAGCAGCATGTTCAGTCTCTGGAGGTAGACACCGACACCACAGAGAGAAACCAAGCAAAACGTTTTGGTTGTGTTTTTTTTTATTTTTTTATTTAAAGGGCAGCTTCCTGAATTAGTCCGCCCTGTCTCTGCCAGTACTGGGTCACGGGAAACACCTTGCAGCATCATATCACATCGCAGCTGCATCTGTGTCTGTTTGTTTTCGCTTTCCTTTTTCCCCCACTGGGGGTTTCTGGGTTTTTTTTTGTTTTTTTGGGGGGTTTTTTAACACTGCCAAGATGGGATACTTGCTTTGTGCTGCGGGTCTTTTTGCTGCTCAGCTGGTCTGAATGTGTCCAACCAGCCCTGCTGGATTCTGTCCTAAAGCGTTTCCACCCAACCAGGGACTTTCTAGTATTTCTAGTGGCCTTTAGAGCATCCTTACATAATGTCGTGTCGTTAAATAAGCAGATGGGACATGAAGCCCCTGGATGTTTAAGTGAGTAATTGACCTTTTTTTTTCTATGGGTGCTTTGAGGCATCCATTTAGAGTTAAAAGGATATAGATTTATTGCGGTCGCTCTCGGATGTCAACCTTTTGTTTCAGCTCAAAACACAACTGCGGGTTATTTTTAAATTTCTCCTGCAGCGCGAATAAAAATATCTTGAAAGCCAAGCTTTCCTGGACTGAACTGACCCAATTGATATTAAAGAGGTTATAGAGGTCCTTTGATATAAAGAAAATCAAACCCATAAATAATCAGAAACTTGTATGACAAACTTATGTAGTATTTGTTGCTAGTTTCACAATTGGTTTCTGTACTACAGTAACTTTTGCCCACCATTTTTACTACAAACTGCTAGATAAAGGTAGCAGGAGGCCTAATCATCCTCTCTGAGCCATAATGTTACCCAGACCTCACAGCAAGCCATGTGTCCGTTGTCCTGGACACACCGGTGTGTCCCGCGGGTCCTAATATTGCATTAACATGCAGGGTTTCCACGCCAACAGCCTCATAAATACACAGCGTCCATATTGTAAAGTAAGGACAAACAGGTGGTGGAGAAATCGAAATGAAAAGCACTTGAATTCCCATCAAACAGGTGCATTATTTTCTCCATTAGTCATAAATGCACACGTGAAATATACAGGTATCTTGGGAATTTCATTTTTTTTAAATCTCTACCTAAAATGAGTTCTCTCAGGATTTATCCTTTACAGATGCCAAACGTCCACACAGTGGAACTGGGCAGAGAAAGGGTTAGTTTGGTCAGACGCAGAAAAGCCAATGTGCTGTTCTCTCTGGCAGTACCCCCCGTTCTAAATCGTAATCTAATCTGTGGTAATCTTGTCCCAAAAAAAAAAAAAAAGCATGTGAGCACTTGATACACTCCCCACGAGCTCATAAAACGACCTTCAGTCCTTTAGTGCAATCCAGAGCTCTTGCCAGACAACATCCATCTAATAAACCTGAGCTGATCAAAAGCCGCGCAGTGGCCCGTTTAGGGGTGGAGGGTCAGGGAAACCGAACCGCGATAGAAACGATGTAGAGCAGCATCTCAGAAACTCCCGCAGCTCCTGATGTATCAATAAAATTCCTTCTAATCTTTTCAGTGCTGTGATACTTCTCTCTGATCCAGAGATAAAGTCAACATCAGCTTAAAACACAATTTTAAGGATGTCTTGATTTGATGGTGTTGTTGAATTTGTAAAACCTTGGATATCATCAAGTTTCTAAGGGACTCCAGTCTTTAAAAAAATTACCTGGAAGAAAAATGTGGGAAAGGAGAGGAAGAAGAATGGCTAAAAGAATATTTGACCTTCCTTAAAAAAAAAAAAAGAAGAAGCTGACCTTTAAAGATTTGAAGTTGGTATGAATCAGAAGCACATTATGCTTTTACTCTTTCACACCCACACTTGTGACCGGTCTGAAGAAGAAGAGGAGGAGGAGAGCTTTGAGCCCTGTGTGAAAAGGGTAAGGAGAGAATAATGGCTGTATTAGCCAGGACTATAGAGTCCTGTTGGAACCTGATCCTGTTATGTTAGCATCTGGATGAGAAGAGAGTCAGTCGGTTTGTCAGAGCAGCTGAAATGACGACAGAACGCTCATCAGCTAATGGCGAGCATTCGCCAACATTCAGCTGGCTCTTTGGGGGTGAGAGGAGGGATTTTTGTTAAATGGCTCAAATTGGGTTTGGACAATTTCGGGATCAAAAGTTTTGTTTTCCATGCGTGCATCTAAGTGCATGCGCGCACGGGCTTGTTTTCTGCACACCGTAACGTCGCGCAGTAGACGTGTCTGTTCTGTGGCCTGCATTGTAGCGACAGGACTCAAAACAATCGAGTAGCTGGAGTTATTTAGCTCCGTTGTGTTTCATAAATCTGTCTTCAAGGACAGTCTTTTTTCAAAGACGAACTGATGGAGAACTAGGGGAGGAAGTATGACGCACGCTGCTGCTATTTATCAACTCTCCAAAGCTTCTTGCAACTTTTGTCATTTGTAGAATTGGCAAAAACCTCTGCCTTTTATATAAAAAATAATAATAATAATAATATTGCTCTAAATTCTGTTTGGCATTCAGCAATGTTTTTTTTTTCAGTCTCTGGCATTTAATTCTCATCCACTCGGATGTTTAGTCCTTCTTGCAGGATTTATTGCCTAATAGGTTAGCCATTTGTTCTCTGAACAACTATCAGCATGAATTATGATGCGTCTGGCTATCAGCTCTGATGCAAGAGTGGAAAGAAAGTGATAGGATCATGCTCGGTTTAGTGGTCTGGCTGCAGAGCGTGGCCTCATTTCAAAGAGCTAGTATGACTGTGCTACCTTGTGTGGCCTTGTTTGATTTGATAATAAAGTTATTGTTTGCTTTATCTTTCAAAGAGAGAGAAAACTCAAAGCTAGGCTCTCTGTACGCACACGACATTGCTGCTGTTCTGTCATCTTTGGTTGATTTTTATTGCTTTGATTTTGTAACTTTTTATTTTAAAAGCTGACATTTATTGATTTAGAAAAAAGTCTCAAGAGTTTTATAACTTTTCCTTCACAAATTTGTTCAAGCTTGTAGCTCACAGTAGTTCAATGAAAATAGTTTTCTACCAAACATACATGAGAGGAAAAAAACCCTCCATAAACCAGTGGCCAACCAAGACCAAACTTTTGAATGAAAAGTATAATAAGGCGCAGATTAGACGTTCCCAAATTCCGCCTTTAGAAGCAGTCCGGTTTATTTTAAAACCAAGAAAATTTGTGTAAATCTCACTTTTCTACACATAAAAAATGTCTTTTATTTAGTTTAGCTGCACTAATGTAACTTTTAAAACCTTTTGGGGGTTTTCTTTTGGGTTTTTTTTTTTTGTTTTTTGTTTTTTTGAGGGAGTTCATCTACAATGAATTTTCTTGCAGCACAAAAATCATTTAAAGCTAAAGGTACATATATGGTGGTTGGAGGGGAAGTTAAAACAACTAAACATTTCTCTCATTTGGCTCAGAGAAAAAACAAGTCGTTGCTGCTTGTCCTTATGGGTAAATTGTGCTGAAAGACCCCTTGAAGGGAGCGGTTATTGATAGAATTAGCATGGTCTATGGATAAAAACAAACAACTAGAAACTGTGGTGAAACTATGCTTTTTTTTTTTTATACCTGAAAAAGTTTATGCTCACAAACAACACCTGTAGTCAACAGATTCCACTAGAGCGATCTGTTGTGTTGTGAACTCTAAAACTTTGCGTGTTTGCTAATGAGTAGCCATACACTCATTCCACATAGTTCCACCAAAGATGTTTTCTGATTTCAAGATTTTGATGTTTTTAATCTCTAACGTATGACAGCACTTGAGCTTTACATGCGTCTCAAGTGTCATTTTAGTTCTGAATCCCTGTTCTTTGTCTTCTCCTCAGATCCAGTTTGCAGACCAGAAACAGGAGTTCAACAAGCGCCCGTCTAAGATCGGCCGGCGCTCTCTGTCCCGCTCCATCTCCCAGTCCTCCACCGACAGCTACAGCTCAGGTAAACAAATGGCCTGGCAGTCACTCAAGTCACCGCAACTCGCCGCTTATCAGACATTCCTGACTTTACAACACTTTTCCTTCTGATTCCGCCTGGATGAATGGTTGACTAACCCTCCCTCCCCCTTGTCTCCTCATCGACCATCTCTGTCTTTGCTCTCATAGTCTAACCCTGTGGTTTTCATGAAACTGTGGGCTCTGTGTTAGCGGATTAGCTGCCGGTGGTCTCCAGAGCGCACGCAGGTTTTTTTTTATTGAAATAGGAAACCAAAAAAAATAAAATAAAATAAAATCCTGTATCTTATGCTATAGCAGGAAGAGGCTACAGAGTTGAGCTTTAGATTGATTAGTTGTTGAAATGTTAATTAGTGAAAGAGGAGATGACTTAGAAAATTGATGCACAAACAACTGTTAAAATATTAACTATTCAACCTACTTTCTGTAGTTTATAACTAACGGGAACAGCACCTTTGTGAACAATTACTGTGTCCTTTCTGAGAAAGGACAGAGTATGTAAACACTCATTTTACATAAACACTCATTTATCCGATTTCCTAGAACGATGACAGAGCGGAGAGGTCGCAAAGTCTGAGGAATGGCTAACATCAGAACCCTGTTCTCATTCTTGATGCTCACTGCTCTTAACCTTTTGACCTCTCCCCTGATCCTTGTGTTTGTAAACGTTTAAATGCTTTTCTGCGTAATGTGCTCTGACTTGTGCTTTTGATACCCCGCTGTGTGTCAGGAGTCAGAGCCTCCAATGAAGCCATTAACGTAATGAATTAATCTGCACCGTGGTCCTCTGCTTTGCCAAATGGACATTTGGACGCTGAGTCACACTTAGAGGAGGGGAAGTGATGGACGCCCCAGGATCAGAGGCGATTTAAAAACAGTTTTTGCCGCTCTGCGCTTTTAGTGAGACAGTTTGTCATGTTAGAGCGACAAAACCTAGAGTTTTGTCGCAGTGGTAGGACGATGATGCACAGATTAAAAAGGTTTGCAGAGATAAGAATCTGTGTATTCATCCCCATTGAGTCATTTTAAAACTATTTTTTGCTTCAATTAGAGCTTCAGATTATTCTGAGGTTATATCTATTTTACATATGGGGACATATTTTACTCATTGTTGTCAATTTTTCATTGCAAAATAGTTCAAACTCAGCTCTCAGGCTGCATGGAGTGCCTCTGACCATCAATTTTCAACCCACAGATTCTCAATTAAATTTAGTCTAAATTTGATTAGGCCATTTTTATACACAAACTTTACTCGAAAGCAGATTTTCTCCAACCTATGGCTTTTGCAGCCTTTATTAAGAGTGACTCTTAATAACTTTGGCGTAGAATTAAAAAAGAACCAGCCAATATTGTTGAAATTTAGATTGGAAAACTGTTAAAAACTTGCATTTGTTGTTCTCCTTTTTCCCACAATAATCAAATTTTAACAAAAGTACCAATAATATGTTCTTGGATCTGTTTTTATTGTTGTTAGGTTGGAATCTGTGAATTTTAAGTATCATTTTTCATCCTACAGAAAAAAAATTAATCCTTTCTTGTTATTTTTTATATTTATCTTGATTTTAAATTGTAAAAATATAAATAAAATGCCAGTTCTTCAAAATAAATTGTCTCTTTATCAAAAAGTTGTGACTTTTTGGGCAATAAATGTGATTAATTAGGTTATTATTTTCTGTAGATCTAATGGGTAAAAGGTGATTGTTTTGTCATTTTGTCTTTAATCAGAGCAAATATCTCTATACTTTAAAACATAAAAGCCAACAGAGTAACACTTGGTGTAATTATGATCCCGCACAAACAGCACAGAGTGAAAGTTTAACTCTGAAAAAGCAGCCGCAGCATGAAGTCTGGCAGACGCGCCGTCTCTCTGTTGTTGCTCGGTAACGGGAGAAGCTGTGCCAGACAGATTTATTGTCACTTCTACTGGGTGATCCAGAAAGCTTGGCCTAGTCAAGTTTGAATTACAGGGTATTAAGAAAAAAAGGCCAGTGCTGCGAAACCTTTCTGCAAAGCCAGGTTTAGGTTTGCTGAAAATAAACGCGTTGTGTCCTTTCCCTTCACTGACGTTCTTACGTGCGATCGCTTGCAGCGGCGTCGTACACCGACAGCTCCGACGATGAGACCTCACCCCGGGACAAACAGCAGAAGAACTCCAAAGGCAACGGAGATTTCTGCATCAAAAACATCAAGCAGGCCGACTTCGGGCGCAGAGAGATCGAGATCGCAGAGCAAGGTAGAACCAACACACTCGGAAGGAGTTTGATCACATCAGTGCGAAGCAGTGCAGGGCTAAACACACTGATAGCATCTTTTAGCATCTGTAACTCCTTCATCTGGACGACTGGATGGATTAGAGCTCAGCTAATGAGATTAAAGCTGGGAATTCCTTTTACCTTCCAGCTAATTCCAGCTTCCGCTTTGTGTGTGTTTCCCTCTCCGCCAGAGATGCCAGCACTGATGGCGCTGAGGAAGCGAGCTCAGGGGGAGAAACCCCTCGCTGGTGCCAAGGTGGTGGGCTGCACACACATCACCGCGCAGACCGCTGTGAGTGACACAACAAAAAAAAAAAAAGGCAACGTGTTGACGTCTTTAGTCTGGCACAAAAGCCAAACTCTGCAGCTTTGTTTTTTTTTTTTTCCTCAGGTGCTGATGGAGACTCTGTCAGCTCTGGGCGCTCAGTGCAGGTGGGCAGCCTGCAACATCTACTCCACCCAAAATGAAGTGGCTGCAGCTCTGGCAGAAGGAGGTGAGAATAGTTTGAAAGCCTTCTAATCTAAAATCTTTCTATCTTCTCCTTCTTGTCACGTTTTTGTCAACTCTGCGCTCTTTGCTTCCTTCCACTCTGCAGGTTTCAGCGTGTTCGCCTGGAAGGGTGAGTCAGAGGATGACTTCTGGTGGTGCATCGACCGCTGCGTCAACGTGGAAGGCTGGCAACCCAACATGGTAGCAGCCGTCTTTTTTTGTTTGTTTTTTTTTTGTTACATAGTTTTCGACACATGTTCAACGCAATAAAATGTATATTTTCGTTATTAAAAAGGAATTTAATTATTTGTTTATTCATCTTTAATGTATTTATGTTACTGTATGAAATGGCTTAAGTAGTCGAATGAAAAATCTGCTGAATTTGCCAAATTCTTTTCAATTTTAGCCAATTTATCAATAGAATAATCGATTACTAAAATAATTATTAGTTGCAGACCTAATCATGTCAGACTGTCTCCAACCAAACAACACAAAGGCCTTTATATTGTTTTTTTTTTTACCCCACATAATCATGTGTTACTATGTGTTGGTCTGTCTCATAAAATGCGTCTTTGTGACCAAAAACACTATTTTCTTTCCTTTCTTTTAATTTATTCTTGACATCTTTTCCAATTTTTCTTCCTAACTTCTTTATTTTAACTCCATTTTTCTCCCCAGATCCTGGATGACGGTGGAGATCTGACGCACTGGATTTATAAAAAGTACCCCAACATGTTCAAGAAGATCAAGGGCATCGTAGAGGAGAGTGTTACTGGTGTCCACAGGTAGGATAAGCAGCGTCCACATGTCCTCTTCTTTTTGCATGATTTTTGTCCTTTATGCTGGATATTACAGACATGTTTTAGTTGAAAGATGATTAAACTGATTCTCTGTGTCTTTAAAGATTAAAATATTTGTAAAAACCTGCACAGTAACAGAATAAGGCCCTGTTTGCATCCATTGTCAAGTTTGGCAACATTGCCATCTGGTGGTGGAAAGTGGTACACATTTTTATCTGCACTCACAGTTTGATGCAAACAAATTAAAATAGAAAATACATTTGGATCTCTTTATGTTTGGACTCTATTTTTAGTTGTGCCATCAAAAAGATCTAATAAGAAATTGTGTGTGTGAAGGTTGTACCAACTGTCCAAGGCGGGGAAGCTGTGTGTTCCAGCCATGAACGTCAACGACTCTGTTACCAAGCAAAAGTTCGACAACCTTTACTGCTGCAGAGAATCCATCTTAGACGGGTATAAAACATGTTTTCTTTCCGTACAAATTGCTTCCAGTGGTAGAGAAGCGGCAGCACTGAAACATGCATCTGTGTCTCCAGCTTGAAGAGGACCACTGACGTGATGTTTGGAGGCAAACAGGTGGTGGTGTGTGGATATGGAGAGGTAAGGTTAATGGTTTTGTTTAAGTCACATGTGTTCCTGCTGGTGTTCTGCTAAAACTGAGGAAAAAATCACGCTAGAATTGAAATAGCTACTGGGTGAAAAAGTTTACGTTTATTGTGGATTTTCTGTGATCAACGCAGGTATTGAAACATAGGTCAAACACTGCTAATATTTTCACAGTGTCACTTATAACAGCAGGATGTTTGAGCACTTTTTGAGAAAAAGTTCATTTAAATTGCCAGAAAGCCTCATCTTTAAGAATGGTCCTGAAATGTTCAACAAGTGGCAGTCAGAGATTTGGGAAGGCGGTTCAAACAAACTTAGCCTGATTTATACATACCTAAAACACATTTGATGCATGTTTTGGTTTATAGAAATGTTGGAACGGCCAATTGTGTCCAATTTTTAACCATCTGACTCAAACTGTTGGTTTTGATTGAAAGAAAATTGAGAACAACCAAGCAACTCCACTCTGCCCAAAACTGGAAGTTACAGAAACTTCAACTCTATAAAAAAATTCACAGCCTGTGAGAATGAGAGAAAATCCACAGTAATCAAACGTGCCCACCCAATTCTTGTTAAAAATCAATGTATCATCATCTGAGGTGTCAGTGTCTGTGTTATTATTACATCACAGTAGACCGCGACTGCACTGATCACAGCTCGAGCTCTGGCCTGCTTTCTGGGAATGCTGTGTGCATTTCTGGCTGCGTTTCTCTGTAACACACTGAATTGCACCCCTGTTAACTAAATTACCAGCCCTTCTGTTTTCACCACCCTCAGGTTGGAAAAGGTTGCTGCGCTGCCCTCAAAGCCATGGGCTCCATCGTCTACGTCACAGAGATCGACCCCATCTGTGCCTTGCAGGCCTGGTAAGCTTTAGTTTTTTCTTTATTTTGGCTCACTTATATTGCAGGAAAGTCACTTTTCACTATTAAGCTAACAATTATTTTAGTAATCGATTATTCTAGCGATTAATCAATTAATCGGATTAAAAATTTGGCACTTTCTGCGCAGTTTTTGTTTAACATCTTCATCTTTTATACAATATTTAAAAAAAAAAAATACAAACAAATATTTCCTTTTTCAAATGAGAAAATAAACATTGTATTGCCTAAAAGGAAAAAGATGTATCTGCACCTAAAATATAAAAATACTTCTAACATCAATATGTGAAAAGCTCAGCCCTTTCTACTCGACTTATCAATACAGTGTAGGGCTGATCTGTTGATTAATGTTTTGGATTAACTAATTAATGATTACATAGCAAGAAGTGCTTTATTGTCTTATAGTATTTGAAGCAGATGGAGCTAAAACTGTGCTATTTGAATTCTGGGTATAATGCATTCATAGACGAAGAAGGGTTTTTATCTTAAATGCACAACTTGTATATTTCTTGTACAGTTTTGTTTTAGTTGCTGCTCTGAGTATGTTCTTTCAGCAAATGGCCATAACTGAAGGAACGATTAATCCATTCCTAAATTAGTTGGCAGTTATTTCAAGTCATTGATTAATCATGATTATCAGTTAATCATTAGTGATTAATCATCTTTCTTTTCTTTTTTTTTTTTTTTAAGCATGGATGGCTTCAGACTGGTGAAACTCAACGAAGTCATCAGACAAGTGGACATCGTCATCACCTGCACAGGTTGGCTTGCTGCTTCCACCCTCGGCTGCTGATCTTGACATTCTGCTAATCTAGTCAGGGTGCAGACGTTCACAGTTTCTGTTGCGTCTTGTTCAAGGTGACTAGACGGGTCATTGAGTCGGCGAAATCATCTGCAGTGGTTGCTAATAAAGTTCTGAACCTCGAGGGCGAGGGAGCCGATGCTGACCTTTGGATTAGAGCAGAGAATTACTGGTCACCAGTTTGTTACCAAATACCGCCCGTCAGGGTTGAAGCGGAGGCTCTGCAGTCGTAGCGAGTTGCACAGAAACAAGGCAGCCTTAAAAAAAAACAACCTAAACTTTAAAAAAAACAAAAAAACATACATTCACGTCTCCCCTCTCTCCCCCCCCCCGAATGAGATCTGCACCTTTAGGTAAAAAGAGTGATGTTGACAATTCAGCTGTGTGGAAGATTAGCAAACATAGAGCACATTGAGAAAGTTTTTTCTTTTGAGCATCTTCATATGATTCAATGTATTTAGGTCCATTTCCATATAGTACACCAACAAAAAGATGTGTATAATCACAACGTAAAAAGGAAAATGATGTGCATCTACCACCTTTGAACATCAACAGGTTTTGGCCATTCTTCTTTGCTTAACTGCTCAGTCTTTATCAGATGAGATGGAGAATTTAAGTCTTTTTTTTATTCTTTGTTTTTTTTGTTTTTCTTTTGTTTGTTTTTTACAGATTTTCAATTTGATTTGTTTTTGCGCTATGACTGCTCTGTTCCAACATGTATGTGTGCTGTTCATGCTTTTCCAGCCTGTAAGAAGTCTTTCTTTTTTATGGTTTCCAGCGTTTAGTTCAGTCCATCCTGCATCAACATGACCAGCTTCAAATCCCCACCCAGTCACACTAAATCCCACTAAAATTCAGTTTAGTTTCTAGTTGTGAAGGAGAAATAAAGTTCAAGGGATGCAAATAATTTCGAAATCTTTGTAGGCTCAAAGAAAACGCCATTTGAACTTTGACCCCTCTTACTTTGTGTTTGTAGGTTTACATAGTAATGGGTAACTGTTAAAATATTTCATAAAGAATATTTGCTCGTCGTTTTAATCCGAAAACAAAATTCTTTAAACCTTCAGACATGTTGAGCCAACTCTTAATTGAATTCTATTTCCAGACCTAATTAATTTTGCTCACATTCTAAGATAAGTAATTAAATTATAAGTGGTAGAGGCAGACTTGGTTGTCTTATCCTGACCTCCTATGATTTTTATTTTTTAAAGTGTACTCTTTTCCTGCACCTTTTCGCAGATTGAATCACGCGTTCACCTCTTCTTTTCTTCTTCACTAGGTAATAAGAACGTTGTGGTGAGAGAGCACCTGGACCGCATGAAGAACGGCTGCATTGTCTGCAACATGGGGCACTCCAACACCGAGATCGATGTGGTCAGTTTGCAACTCTTAATAACGACATCAGACGCCTTTAACAATGCCTGCTGCTCTTACTGTTTATGTTGCAGGATTTTGTAAGAAATTTGGAAATGTGTTTTCATTTTTGGGGCTTTTAAGTCAAGTAGGAGCACAAAGGACTAAGTGTTCTTAATTATTTGATCCATCATGATAGCTGGGGAAAAGATCATCTTCCGCATGTAGAGGCTAAAATGGCCTTAAATTGTTTTTGTTCCGCAGGCCAGCCTGCGGACCCCTGAACTAACCTGGGAGAGGGTTCGCTCACAGGTGGACCACATCATCTGGCCGGATGCCAAGAGGATAGTCCTGCTGGCAGAGGTGCGTTACTCTCCGCCTAAAAATGTCCAAACAAATCCTATCGGCCTGACTTATTGTTGTGAACTGCATTGCAGATTGAGCTGATCGATGTTAGTCGGAGAACAACTAAAGATACAGACAACAGATCTGGTTGCATCCAAATCTATGAAGTTAGTGTGAAATATATATCAGGGCACATGTGTTGCCTGGATAAGAAGCGGTGTATTTGTGAGTGAATCATGAGCCATGACAGAATGAGAGCAGCTCAGCAGGGCCGGCCGAGCTGCCAGCTCCTTGGAGCCGACGATTCTGAGCCCGTTTGATCTGAAGCAGGTTGGAACTACATCAGTGAACCTGAAATTAAAAGCTTGTCTTGTTTTATATTTCTATTATGATTTGCAGGCTTTCCTCTAAGACCTTTTTTTTTTTTTTTAAACAAAAGAAAAAACTCTACTTCAACCTCTTTAAGTGACTAATTCGTTTCAGTCACCAATATCACTCAAGGAACGTTAGGGTTGCTTTTCACAAGCTTGAACTAAAAGTACATGCAACTTAACCTCCTTTTGGCAGCTTTCTATTGTGTTTTCTTTCCCTCTACTTCACTACTGAGAGCAGCGCACAGTAGTTGGCTTTGCAGTCAGACAGGAGCCAGCATTATGATGATGATGATTATGGTTAGTTTAAGTGTGCAAATACAGACTAGATATGTAGGTAAACATCTCGTATGCTTTAATCGTTTTAGCATATGTTTAAACATCTTCATTCTGAAGGTGTGGCGGCTGTTATTTTGCCTCGGCAGTGCACTGTAACCAGTTACATGTAGAGGAAACCCTGATATGTAAAATATAGGTTTTTACTCAGTTTGGTCTTGGTAAAAGCTTGAGCAACACCAAGCTAGTAGAAGTGTGTTTCTAACGGGTTTTTGTGTGTGTGTGTGTGTGTGTGTGTGTGTGTTGTTGTTAATTTTCTCTCCAGGGCCGTCTGCTGAACCTCAGCTGCTCCACAGTGCCCACGTTTGTGCTCTCCATCACTGCCACGACCCAGGTACACCTCTGTTGTTTTAACTGATTTTGTTTCTCTCTTCTTTTTTTTTTTTTTCTACATTTACAGCTTTTTTTTTTGCCTGCGACAAACTGAGAAGTCTGCTCAAACATGTTTATGTCATTTGTTTCCCTGCAGGCTCTGGCCCTGATAGAGCTCTACAACGCCCCCGAGGGACGGTACAAGCAGGATGTTTATCTGCTGCCCAAGAAAATGGGTAAAAATGTCTTCAGTTTGATGCTATTAAAAATGGATCATGCATTCATTGCTGAGAGAGAAGCTTGGTAAAGAAAGGCAGATGTAGGTCACGCTGTCAGTGAATGGAAAAGGGCTCGTATGAGAAAAAGAAGACAGTAGTTACCCTGGATTTCCTCTTTTTCCTTCTTGAAATTGTAATTTTTCAGGTCAGAGATCCTGGAAAATGCTAAGATGTTTACTCTCTCTCTTTTTTTTCTCTCTCTCTGCTGTCCAGATGAGTATGTGGCCAGCCTACATCTCCCTACGTTTGACGCGCATCTCACAGAGTTGACTGATGAGCAGGCCAAGTACCTGGGCTTGAACAAGAACGGGCCCTTTAAGCCAAACTACTATAGGTAAACTGCTCCAAAATGGCTGCTTCCACTCCACATTAGTTGCAATTTTTATTGCATATAATACATGAAAGTTTGTGGTTTTTAATTGGACAGAAATTACTGAATTCTCTTCCTTCTGTTCACTTTCTGATTAGACCTTTCTATTGCTTTGTTTTGTTTTCCAGGTATTAAACCATTGAGTTGAATGAGGAAATATCAGTTCTCCATGAATCGCACAGACTCAGAGGGAGAAGAGGAGGACAGGGGGGAAGGAAGGATAGACGGCATAGTGAAAACATCTGCTTTACATCTGGAGAAAAGAGGAAGCCCTAACTTTTCCTGTTTCCTTCTTTATTTTATTCCCACCCGCCCACAGTAATAATTGTTTTAATAAAACGAATAATCACTCTCGCTCCTCGTCAAACAACAGTTGTTTTACTTTCTCCCTCATCTCTCTAGATGCGTCGAGTTGTCTGTTAGTCCTCTATCCTCCCCCCACGCTGCCAGAATTTTGATTCTTTATCTCTTAAAAAGATGAAACGAAGACTCTGTAAGCAAAACTTTGATTGTTTTTCTTTTTTTTTTTTTAAAAGGTGTGCAAATGAAGATTTAGTCATGGACAGTTCTTCCCCTTTTTTTGCTATTATTTCTTTCTCCCTCCTCGTCTTTTGTTTTCTACCCTTTGATTTTCAGGGGTTTTTTTCAAAAAACAAAACAAAAATAGGGCGGGTTGCTGGTCTTGTGTGAGGGCCTCAGGGGTCCAATCATATCTTGTATTTTAATGCTTTTTTCCCCCCATTTGTATAAACATAACTGGATGTTGACTTGCTCTCCTCACCCGACTCTTAAACCCACAGTGAAACCATCTCTTTGGCTGCTCTTTTGGTCTCCAGCTGCTCAAAACACACCAGTGTTGAAGTCACAACAAGTATTTAATCATTTTCGTTTTTATTTTTCTTTGTCCTTTTCTTTAACGAGAAAGACTATACTGTAGTAGAAGCATGGCAGATTGTCAAATCATTACAAAGGTATACTGTATATTTAGATATTTATATAGAATTTAAGATTTTTCTATCTTTCCATCGAATCTTTCATTTTTGACCGAATCGTCGTGTCGCACAGAGAAGCAACTAAATGTTCTAACCATCTGTAATAAATGTACTCAAACCCTCATTCTGAATACTGTGACAGAGTATTTACATAGCATGAAGCAGTTTGTTGCAGGTACTCCATAAAAAAGTATGGTGCTTTTTTTTTTTTTTGTACTTGCCATACACATTGAACAGGTTAAGGGTACTGAAATGTGTCAATTACTCGCCAACTTTCTGACTGACGATTGTTTTTATCCTAATCACAGAAGCACATTCATCTTCATGTTTGGAGATCAGATTTTGCGATGACTCTCCATCCACTATTGAAGGACTTTTTTTCTTTTATTGTTGTGTAATAAGATGCAATCACTATTAACATCTCATCTGCACAGGCCTCAATGCTTAACCAGATGTAAACCCAAACCAGTGTCGCTATACTATGTAATATAAAAAAAAATCCATCATGCATCCCCTCCAGATTTTTTGACACCCCAAGTAAAGCAGCGACCTGAAGCCTTAAATTAATCTTTCATTTCTTTAAAAAAATGTTTTCCCTTGATCAGTGTTTAAATACCTTTTTTTCAATCCTAAAAGACTTCCTGTTCCGCTGCTGTATAAAAATGAAATAGCACAGATGACCATTTCCAGTTTCCTGTGAACATTTCCACATCTTCTTCCATGACACAACAGATAGCTAGAAATGCATTTGTACTTCCTGTTATCTTAATAATTCGTACTCTTTTGCAGCCTAAATTAAGAGCAGACGTCTTTCTTTCAAAGGCGCTTCTTGCAGTTTTTTGGGGTTTTTTTGCATCTCCCAACTTCGTTTGAAACACTTGCACTGAAACTAATCTTCTTTCGGTAACAACTTCAACACCGAAGACTATTGTCAACTTGTAACAATGGCATGTTGCGTTCATCTGTCAGGTTAATGATTGGATTTTTGAGTTTCTGACCACCAAAGTTGAATCCAATCGTTCTGAAAATTTGTTTGATTCTAATCAACAGCCAGTTTGTCTGCATCTCAAGTGAACATCAGTGCAATTAGTGAGTTAGAAGTGGAGGCGATGTCACACTGTGCGAGTTAAAGCAAAGTAGCTTCAAAAAGTACTACATTCTTAAAGTTTCTAAACGCATATTTTTGGAGTTAAATCAGTGAATTAAAATTAATAATTTTGTCTCCATGAGTATTAAAGAATGTATTCCCTTACCTTTAGTCTAAAATTTCACAAATCCACTATAATGGCAGAAATAGACTGAAAGGATAAAACAGAAATGGTACCACATTTGGTTTAGCCTTCCCATTATCCGCTGTAAGTCTCTCTTGCTCTCACAGCCTGAATAAATTTAGACGCATCTCCTTTTCAGGAACTCTTTATACTTCACTCACATTGACAACGCCTAACTTTCCTCCCTCAGTAACGACGTCTGCACTGAAGGGTGTTGCTGGTACCACAGCTTGCACTTAATATGGTGTACGACATGCAAACGCCGTGAGGTCAGCGCGTCTTTACTTTAGGCTTTTTGTTTGCATCTTTACCCAGGGTGTCAGTGCGTTGTATGGAACCATAATCAGCCGATGTTTATCCCAATCAGAAAGCATTTCATACTGTGATGCGCATTTCAAGCTTATTTTTCCAACTCAGCGTTTGAAAGAGTTTTGTTGGTTTTTTTTTTAACTCTTCACCCATCTACAATTTATCTCTGACTTTCATTCAAAACGTTAATATCAAAAAGAGGTGAATGGTGGCCCAAAAGAAGTGTGTAGTATAAAAATCTGTTCCTCCATTCTGTGTCACAGTCGGTGTCTGTGCGTCCTTGTCTCCTTGTGCTGTTGAATCTCCACACAGGATTGTGTGACCCATTGTCTTAAGGCCTATTTTTCCCCCCCCCCTTTAATTCTGTAAATGTGTGCTAATGAATGATGTGCGTATGCGTGTGTGTTTGTCCATGTCTTTTATGTTTTTATTTCTGTCTCGCAGGCCGTAGTTATTTTTTAACAGCTGCCTCAGGATCCTGACCCGCGGGTTTAGGGAGGAGAACTGTTTTAATATACGGTTAACTGGATGAGGGAAGACACCAGCATTGTTTATGTGTATACAAACTATATACAGATCTGACAAAAAAACAAATGTAGGTGTATAAGAAGGTGTAAAGAAGTCTCCTGTATTTATTGATGTAAATCCTCATACAGTACAAACTGGCTAAATTCTCAGTCATGCGTTAAGTTGTCAAAAACAAAAAAAAATCTGAAGTGATCATGTTAGAAGATGAGCAATAATCTGTAATATTAATGAATAAAACTGTAAAAAGTGGAATGTTTTGTGTGGTTAATTTGTCCTGATGTCACGTAAAGGAGGGTTAGGTTGTATTTGCTGGGGTGGAGGGGATCCATGTGTGCTGCTGCCTCAGTGAGCTCATCTGAGCCAGCAGCGGTCAGACGGCGCCGTCTCTGACATCTCCAGGGCTGACGCATGACTCCAGTCTGAAGCGGCGGTGTGAAACTGTCTGGCATGCAGTGAGGGGGGGACAGAATTTGAAGCATTTTTTTTTTTTTTTTTTTTTGCTTTTGTAGCCATTTTTTTTGTTTTTCTAAAGAAACGGACTGCTTTTTAATCATTTCTTTTCCCTCCTCTGAGTGGTCTCAGGCTGTTCACTTCCATTAAAACCGTCTGGATCCAGCCATGAGATGAATCTGTCACTTATAATTCAGTAGTGCTGGCACTTATTTTAGCTTTCAATTTGATCGTTGAGCTCTTTCAAAGGTCAAGGAACTGTTGTCATGATATGTTTAGGATATTGCAAAAGTATTTCTCATCTTATTACTTTTGTATACTTTCTGATGGGGCAACGGTGTAAATAGTACCTTGTTTGCTGTAAACAAGGTACTATTTAAATGTGATTGTGGCAACAAGGTGTTTACAAAGCTGCTGTCATTCCCAGATTTAAACACGGTGGAGGCGGCATCATCCTGTGGGAATGTCTTTCTTCAGCAAGGACAGAGAAGTTAATAGGAAAATTGATACACCCTTCAGCTGGTTGATGGCTTGCTTGAAAGTCAACCTCCAGTTCGGAACCAGTTCGATACACAAACATGTGTTTTAATTAATTACTTTTGAAAAATACTAATAATTACTTTGTGAGATAAATTTAATAACCTTCTAGGAAAACAAGTACGGACTTTAACAGATTTATTAGCACTTATTAGCCGTCTAAACCTTCGCTTGCAGAGTAATTCTAGAATTTCCAAGTGTAAGTGAAGGCATCATTGAATTCTACGCATTTACATATCCTATGGTGGGTTTTTGGCCAATGACGGAGTTGGGGCTGAAGTGAAATGGAAACGGCGCCATTTGTTAGCGATAAATAGTGAAACAGCGCTGGATAAACATGACTGCGAAGTTAAACAGCGATTATGTGAGTAAAGTTTGTTCAGTAAATATTTCAGAGCTAGCATTTTGGAGCTAGCCCGAAACAAATATAGCTGAATATTATTACATGTCGTCATATCCTGATATTGTCACCATGGCAACTCGACTTTTTAATGCGAAGTTCTCAGACAAGAATGCAGCCATACTGGAAATATGATGTATGTAGGCAACAAATGTATTTCAGGTAGAGATTTAAAAGTCACACCAGCACCGTAATGAAATAATTTTATCATAAAACAACAAAAAATTTTACAATTTTGAAATTTTGTGCTGAACATTTGTGTACTGGTTGTAACTTCCGACTAACCACAGTGATATGTTTATTTTCTCAGAGCCGAAAGCAAGTTGGGAAAAATGAGAAAAGAGTGCATGGAAATAAGAAGGATATTCATTTATTGAGGATTCCTTCCTTGAGAAGAAGAATAAAACAGAACCAAGTACTGACCAGGAGAAGAACACAGAACAAGGTAGGAGAATATTATCGTAGAAATGCAAGAGTTGCACTTTAAGAGGGTTGCCACTTGTGAATATGAGTATAACTGCATAGGTTTGAGTCACTGAAAATGCAGCAGCATCTTGGCTGAATTTTCTGATGGCAAAAATCCTAAAGAAAGGTGCAATAGTTTCCAGAAAAACATCCATTCAAGGCTGGTTCGAGAATATAAAATATGAAGCTGCAGATTTACTAAAAACAAAAAAGAGAAACTTAGTTAAGTAATGTAACTAAATGACATTAGTTACATTACTTAAAGTAGTATTTATTGAACAATACTACATCTTTCGAGGTGCTTGCATTCAGAAAGCATATTTTAATTCGATCAATAATATAAAAATAATAAATGCAGGTTCTCACAGCGTGTAACTACGATACTGATAAGCTTTCCAACACTGATCAAATCTGTGAGCCTCGTCTTGTTATTGCCATGTGTTCTCACGCCACCAGCTCTACATATGGTTAATTGTACACCCATGTCAGCTTAGGTGATTTTCACAGTACAGGCGCTACTGGTTGCAGCCAACCAAACAGGCCCCACCTCCTTATATCAATAATTTACTTTCTCTGCTGTGGGCAGGTTTATGGGGGGTGGAGAGGTCACAGAGAGGTTTCTCACCAACATCTCGCTGTCTGTGGAGCGTTTAAAGCGGACGAGTCAGACGTGTAAACTCCTCTGAGCCACTGAGGTTTAAATATTCTGGTAAATTATGACACTTCAGCTCTCTTGATTACAACATTACTCTCCAGGTACTGCATTTAGCCAAAAAAGAAGAAGAAAGAAACAGTTAAATATCTAATATAGCTCTTACGACTGTAAAAAAATTTTTTTTTAAGTTCATAAAGCAAACAAATTTTCCCCAACAGGCATCTAAGAGGACAGCATTTTCTAAACCATGTCAGTCACTGAATGTTTAAAGATAAATGATTTTACCACAACAAAAAAACATTTGTAACAATTTCAGTAATTTGTAAAAACAAAACAAATGTAAACAATTTCACAAAAGACTGATATCTGAATGTCGTTTCTGTGCATCTCTCTGAAATTAGAGTTTGATCTGACACGTCTCTTATTTCAAAATATTTTCACTTCCTTTCTTTTTTGGCAGCCCGGCATGGTATTTTATTAAATTTTCTGGTCTTGTATTTTAAAAGAAATCATGCTCATGAATATTTAGTTGTTGTTTTTCCCTGAAATATGTTGAAAGAAATGTTTTCTCTCTTTTCCTATGCTTTCAGATATGTGCAAGAAAATATAGTCCACTTTACTCTGATACCCTGAAATAAAATGTTCTTTATGGGTCAAGGCTAGAATGTAACCCCTCCCTTAAGCCGCTATCCCCCCCCCCCCACAGCATTGAACCTCGCGGCTTATAGCCCGGTGCGACTTTTCTGTGGATTTTTCTTCAACCGCCAGGGGGCTCTGTAGCAGGAAGTGAATGATTGGAAGTCAAAATTGGAAATCAAAGAAGAAAGTGCTGATTTTCATTTAGAACGAGCACATGTTAGCAGCAGGCACATGGAGAAATTTCTTCAAACTCATACCCCTCATCATGGAAACAACACGAAGAAGTTCATATGACGGTTTTCAGTTTTTATTAAAAAAAAAACAACAACAACACCTTTGTGGTGCGGTTAATAGTGAGGTACGCTCTACAGTCCGGAAAATACGGTAGTTAATGGAAAAACAGACATTTCACATCTTCTTGAACAGTGACGGAGCCAAGTGTCTCATCTGTAGAAAGAGGCCTACTCAAAGTCCAAACTCACGTAAATCCATTGTGTCCAGCCAATGTGACAGAGCTTGATCTATTTTACAAGCAAGAATGATCAAAACGGATTTTTTTTTTTTCTAGATTTCCAAAGTTGGTAGAGATGTAAGCAGAAAGGCTTGTAGTTGTAGAATCCACATAGAATATATAAACGAGAAACAGTTCAAACGATTTTAAGACTTTTCTCAGGGCTCTGGAAATAACTGTGAGCCATTTACCTTCTCACTGGCACACTGACATTAATGGGAGGGGGTCAGCTCACGCCCCTCACTGTGCTGTCTGAGGGTAACCCCGCCCTCTCGGGACACGCGGGGACAGCGAATCAAGCAGATTTGTGAAGTGGGGGGACATCATCCGCAGCAAGAGAAACAGATAGAAAGAAGAGGAAGAGGAGACCCTCAACTTGGTTCCCCGTAGTGGAGCAGCTCCTCCTGGTGCGGTGCAGTCTCGGCTCTCCGCCGGACCGGGCATGCACGACCCGCCGCGGAGAGAGTGATCCACGCCGCAGCGAGCAAAGATGCAGGCGGAGGACATGGAGGTACCTATCATTAATAACCTTAACGATAACGGCGACAGACAGAGGCCGAAAGGGAAAGATGTGTTCAAGGATCAGCAGAAAGAGTCGGAGGTAAATGCGAGAGGCGATGTGTACATTGGGGCTGTCACAGCTTGTAGTAGGTGCGTGTGTGTGTGAACGTGTGTGTATGTTGTTGCTGGGGAGCTTTCAGATCAGCTGAATGTCCTTATTCCATGCAGTGTCTTGGCTCGAAAGCGTGCAGGCATGCGGGCAGACGGGGATGTGTTATTTTGGCAGCTGAGTCCTAAAAATAACCCGGTAATCCTACAGCGGTGCTGCATGCAGGTGGTGAAATGTGACTGCTGCTGCCAGGACCACTCAGCAGCCACCAGACACGCATTTACAACAAAACACTAGCCTACTTTACGCTCTCTAAACATCACCAGTCTTATAGGTTTTATTGACATCTGGACCATCCAATTTTTTAAAAGAATTAGATCATGTGTAATGTGAATAATAATTGAGATGTCTGGTTTAAAGCTAATATTTTGTTAAATATATATATATTTTGAAAAACAGTCTTGAGAATGAAAACCCAGTACTGTGGATTTCCACATCAGGATTTCACAAAATGTTTTTTAAAAGCACTTTGAGTAAAAAAAAAAAAACATGCTAATTCTGCTTTGTTTGTATTTGGGTCTGTGACATTACAAGAGGCACGGGAATCAAGCCGATTGATCTCAAATTTCAAAAAAAATTACATATCCAAAATATGAGCTTTCAAGTTTGATATGGTCTTGTTTGCAAACTACTCGTATATGTTGTTTTATTTCAAAGTTGTTGTTGTTTTTTATTGAAACCTTTTATTATTATTTTTGTATTATATACACATTTACAAATGACAAAACAGAACAAGAAATCACATTTCTAAAAATGTGACATTGTAGAAATAATTCCCAGCAGGCATTGAAGAGGGCACCATTTTACTAAAATGGGTTTCAAATGTAAAATGTTTGATTGAAGTAAATTATCTTACAGGGAATAGGTTTCACAAAAGGACTTTTAAAAGCATGAAATGTTGTCAAACATGTCGCTTAACTGTAAATAAACAAATTTTACGCAACAGATACATGTCAGTGTAGTTTACATAATATGTATCCAAAATTTAAAGACAAAAAATATTTGACTTTTTTATTTTTTAGCTCCAACCAGAATACAGCAATTCCCATTTGAAGAATATATTTGATTAAAAACGTGTAAAAACAAACGATAAAAGTTCAAATAGATGGACTTGAGAATTCATGCCTCTTGTGATGTGATCAGAGTCGTGCATATGGGAGCTTGTTTTAGAGAGTAGATAGTCTATCTTAAGAAATGTTTTATATATATGTATAAAAAAATGGCAGAACAGATAGAAAAACTCCATGGCATGTTATTCTGCAGGTGTCCATTCATATCTTAAGACATTTTGGTTGATTTCAAAGAAGAGTCTGACTTGTAACTTTAAGTAATGCGTTAAGCTAAAAGAACTATTACTTCATTTATGCATCGTATTGCTACTTTTTCTTGTGTTTGAACCCTGGAAATCAACTTTGAATGCCTCCTTCACTTTCTCAGCCCTCATCAAGCCAGCACAGCTGAGTTCATGTCTATTAATGATTCTCCTCATGCAAAAATAACAAGAAGATGAAGCTGTGTTGCTAGGCCTGCCGAGTCCAGATGTGGTACATTAGAGATTCTGGTTGTCAGTCAGTGCTGTCATTCAGCTCATGCTTTGAAAGCAGCGGAGGGGGTGTTTGAGAGAATTAGAGCAAATTCGTCTCACAGCCATTGGATTCTGGGATGGGCAGGGCCGAGGAGGGGGTTGGTTGATGGTGTCGGTGGCTCCATGGCTCAGGCGTTGAAAGCTTTTATTGTCAAAGCTGTGTTTAGATGCTCTGCGTATGAAGTCGTGGCTGTGTGGAAGTTAGTTGTTTCTGCCGGTTCCAGTGGTCATCTGTTGTCTCTGTGGCAAGTAAGAAGACAGGATGAAGAAGGTAGGAAAAAAGGCAAAATGGACTTGGTGCGAATGCAAGCTCTCACTTTTAGGATGGTGGATAAACATCTCCGTTCTGAACCATGTCTCGTTCAGATACTTAAAGGGATAATTCAGATTTTTCAGAAGATTTTAAACCTGCCTGCTGTTGTCAAGTCTATTAGTGTATTAACTTGGACGAACAGATCAGGTTTGGAGCTTGTGGTGAGCATTTGTATTCAGCCCCCTTTAGTCTGATACCTTTGATTAAATTTCAGTGCAACACATTGCCTTCAGGAGCCACTTAATTCTCAATTAGACTCCAGCTATGTGTAATTTAATCTGTGAATAAATCCAGCTGTTTAATGAAGGCCTTAGAGAACATTAGTGAACAAACCGCATCATGAAGACCAACACACACAGCACACACATGTCAGGGTGAAAGTGGTGGAGCCGTTTAAAGCAGAGTTGGATTCTTACTCGTATTCCTCCACTGAACCAAATCCTGAACTTTCCTACTGCTGTAGCAAATGATTTCCTTACTTATTTGCACTTTTACGTGGGTCTTTTTTAAGAGCAGTAATGGTATGGAATGGTGTTATTTAGCCAGTCCTACACGATGCTGACTGAGTGTCGGCATGTATTTATAGGAGACTGTTAATGAACGGCAGCAGACGGTTATTTAATCGGGATGGCTGACTCAGAGAGCACGTCCTTATTTACGAATCTGGGCTGGGCCCCTCAGGGATTGTTTTCATAGGGTTAAATGCAGCTAACTCTCCGAGCTCAGAGCTTCAGGTGACGTCAGGATTGTATTTAATCCTCATCCGCATAAAATTAGACTTTTGTTATTAATCTGGTGGTCAGGCTGCTTCCCTTATTTGTTTTTTTGTTTGATGTATTGGTCCATAATGTAAAAGATTTAGAGCACTCTTATTATGATCGGTTCCTGTTTACGTTCCAGTGTTGTCTTCCACTTTCATGCCATGATGTGTCTTGCACAACCTGTTTTCCTGCAAATTGCTTCCTTGTCATACGCTTGCCTGAGTGTGCAAAGAAATCCGTCAAGCTTGGATCTTGTTACCTCGAAACCAACTTTTAAACTTCTTGAAACCCTTTCTTCCTTGTCCTGAAGGTAATTTTTTTCTTATTTTAATGCAAACACTTATAATACATTTGCTGCAGTTGCATTGAGCTGCTGAGCATTTTCTATCCCATCACATGTTGGGTCAACAGGGACCCCCCCATCCTCCCTTCCTGACCACAGCAGCTAATCCTCTGTGAAACCGAGGCGGCCATATTTGATCGTGTGCTCCTTCCATCCTCTTCTCTTCTCTCCTTTTCTCTCCCCTCTCACTGCTGCATTGCCGCTGCTCTTTGTTGCAACACCAGACCACTTTGAGGCTCCTGTAACCGTTCAATTACAGGCTGATTAATTCAGGAGCCGCACATGTCCCACAGAGAGCACCTGTAAACTGTGGGGCAAGGCTCTGAGGCAAAATATGCAAATGGCTAATCAGCACGGCCTGAAGCCGGAACAGGCAATATTAATAACCTGAAAATCCAAATGAGGAGACAGAATGAACCAGAAGAAGAGAGTGTGTGTTTATGTGTTGTTAATGGGTGAAACAAAAATGTAAGACAAATGGTGCAGAATAATCTCAGGACAATGGGAAACTTTGGTGTGCAATGACACTGTCAGCTGGGTCATGCCTATTCTATACCTGGGTTTAAGTTATAGGGATGAATGAAAGTTCAGAATGATTCATGATGGGCTAATTTGGTTGTTTTTCCCTCAGAGCTCCATGGAGTCTCCAAACCTGGAGTTTGAATATGGAGACTCGGACATGCTCACAGCTGAGCTCTCAGGTAGGAGTCAAAGGTCACTGAAGTCCCTTCATCTGCTGCATGCTGACCTTTTTTCAAGCACTGCCACCCTTTCATATTTTTTGTAAAAATATGTAGAAAAGCCTTAAAGGAGATTGGCACTATGGCAACTTAGCCCAGCGTTCACTTTATGCTGCAGCTCCCAAACTACTGTATAAGCTAGGACGAAGTTTGTTTTTATTTTCTATCTTCTTTGCCTTCCTCTTCACTGTCCGTTGTGGCAAGATGAACTTACGTCCTGTCTTCCAGCCTTGTTTGTCACAGCTCAGCTGTTTCAGACTCTTTGTTTTTGCTCAGGCTATAGAAAAGGGCAACTGTAGGTCAGTAGTTTATTTTCTTGGAGCCACTTCCTGAACTTTGTACCCTGATATTCCATCTTTCCAAGGGTGCATTCACACCAACCCTTTAATCAAATTCTTGTTCATTTGCCTAGAAAGTCCAGTTCTTTTGAGGACGGGTGAATCTAACTCCAAAAAATAAAATCTGGTTTGCATAAAAACCTTTGTCTCACTCTACTAATTTTTTGTTCACATTTTGTGAAGAAGTTGTGCTCAGAGGTTTTTGTGTTGTTTCCTTCAGTGGTTCGTGGTGCAGCGCCCCAACCGTTGAGGTGGTAAAGGGTTTGTTTCATTTGACTCAATGCAGTGTGAAAGTGAATCGCACCAGCTGAAAATGCAACAAATGTTGCAACTTTGGTCCCCAATCAAACCAAACCCATCAACGTGTGTGAACATCCTACTTTTGAAGAGGCTTTTTTTTTTAATCAGGGGTGCCAATATAGCAAATCCAACCATATCCAAATTTTTTTGATTGACCTTGGCTTAATTTTGAGTGACTACTTTAGGCTTCCATCCAGCACCAGTCTGTGTTTTGTACGTGTTTGATTTTGAGTCATGATGTTCACGGCACGCGGCGGGCCATTTGCCAGAGTCTTACTCACCCTGGTGAGCATGCAGTCAGTCACAACAGCTCATCTCCTTGAGGTCAGACGATAACGAGTGCTCTGAGAGCAGAAGGAGACTTGTAGCAGTGTGACAACTGGATGGATGCCCACGAAAATGATCTGATCCACATCAATTTAGACAGAAGCTGAGGTCTTTTCTTCTGTAAGTCTAGCCAGAACCAGTTATCCTCTTTTGATTCAGAGCCTGGTCTAATTAGCCTCCTTTAAGGAGTTGACATGCTTTGCCTCGTTTACTGGCACATTTTAGGTCAGTTTCACTAAAGAATTTTTTTTTTTTTCCTTTTTTTTTTCTCCGAAGAGTTTTTGCGGCGCTAGTGGCTCGTATTTGTTTGTACAGTAGGCAGACAGGAAGGAGGGTGATGAGAGGGGGGAAGACATGCGGTAAAGGTCGTCGGGACCGGGAGTCGAACCCGCGACGTCCGCGTCAAGGACTAAGACCTCCAAACGTGGGGCATGCTAACCCCCTGCGCCACCACAGCATGCCCCTTCACTAAAGAATTTAAGCCAGGCGTCTTCAGTTTGCTGTAAAGCTTAAAGGATTACAATGATTGTTGACAGGAAGTGGACCTGGAGAGTCAAAATTATGCTCTGGTGAGAGGCTTTGTTTTAAACACCTGCCTGACACTAAATGAAACCAACTTCGAGTTTTCTAAGTACAGACAGAAGGGGGTTGTAGTTACCAGTAGTTACCATCCCATCCCCACTCTCCACGGTTACACATTTCTTCTGTTTTGTCTCGCTTAAATTTTCAGCCCAACATTAAGAACAGATAGATATAATCAGCATAAATTAAACAAAATTCATTTAAAAAATAAAAGTGTTTTTAAATTTGTTGTGGAGAATATTTGGTTCACTTTTCTTTGGAAAATTTGTTTTATTTTCAAGCATAAATTTGAGCCTATACTTCAATTGAAGTACTTCATAATTTTTCTTTGAAACATACAGGGAGACACAACTGTACTTTTTTGACAGGAAAATTGTAATATTTTGTTTCATGTTTTCTGCAGAGCTGTACAGTTACACAGAAGAGCCAGAGTTCGCCCTGAACAGAGACTACTTCGAGGAGGACTTCAGGAGCCATGGTAGTGTTTCTCTCCGTCTTAATGTGTCTGACTTGAATTAAATTGGAATTTATTGAATTTATTTTGGTGATGGAACAAAGATCAGACTTAACACCTACTAACAAGAATCAGGTATCATCGAGCATAACAATACAAAAAAACGAAGAGCTTATTTCCTTATTTCCCTATAAAACTCAGTACAAACATACATTAACAGACACATTACTACTGAAAACAAATGGAAGGAAAGAGATGGTATAAAACTTATACTGTTCTTAAGAGGACTTAAACCCTAAAGAACAGAATATCTGGACACCTACACTTAATTTAGTTACTGTTTTATAACCAGGTAGGAAAGAAAGAAAAAAAAAAGCTGCTTTTCTCTTTAAGGTTTGGGGATTTAGCGATATCTCTACCAGCCAATCATGGACTTTATGTAACTCAGTGCTAAGCATCTCCTCAACCCAGTCTGCAACCAATAAAACTGAATCACCAGCAGATAAAGTGACTGGGAGAAAACAGAAGCTTCAAAATTGTTCAGAAATCACAAATAAAACAGGGAGCTAAGGATGGTTCCCTGTGGTGCGCCCAATCCCAGAGCTTTTTCACTTTCAGATTCCAATTTACTTCTACCATTTGACCACCCAAATTGTATTTTTCATTTCTAGATCAATCCTGTTTTTGCTTTTTCTCCCCCCCCCCGTTATTTGTCGACATTTCATTTTAGCGAGCCAGAGGGTTTCACCATAAAAAAATAAAAGAATAAAAAACACACAAAGCACTCACTGTGCTCCAAAAAAAATAGCATGTACTATTTTTTTTTTAATCAGAAGTGCTGCTCTGTCACCTCGCCTCCGAATTGATGGGTAATAAATAGCAGGATTAGATGACGGCCTCTGTGGCTGCTGCTTCACAGAGATGCAGCTCAGGGCCGCCTGTTTGCACCGTGGTCTTTTCATTAGGATGAGTGCGTTGTGTGTGCAACCGATCGACAGGCTGGTTTCCCTGCTTGACTTGGGCTCTGCAGTGCATGTGAAACTGACAGGCTGCTCATCAATCTTTTATGTTGCTGCCCCATGAATTCTCAGGAAGAGAATTCACGAACATAAATTACAGTAATAGAGGAGACATGTCTGATTGAGGCCTTTTGCAGTCTTTTCTTTTTTTTTTTTGAGACAGGGCTGAAATTAAAAATCTTATTTTCATTTCCTGAGAGCACACAGAGTAAGTCTCAGCATCCTTTAAAGGCTATCAGTTCTTCCCCGATGATGATGATGATGCTTAGTGTCTATTAAAATTGATCAAATAAACAGTCTAATAATGGATCACAGTGAAAACAGGAAAAGCATTTTGCTTTGTTTTCCTTCTGTAGAAGTGTACTTATTGTGTGTGCCTCATTTCCTGCTGGGTCTTAATAATCTTTTCTAATTTCTCATAATAGCACCATCAGTTCCTGTTAATTAGGGCTTTCTGTGCTTTCAGATACTTCCTGCAGCTAATGCAAAGGGATGGCACTCAATATGCCACTAATAACACACAGACTGGAGCAGGAGTTGGCCTCCCCATTCACATCCGTACTCGCTAAACAAAGTTATTACATAACTGTTATTATTATATACGGTAATTATTAAATCAGAAAGTAAGGAAGATGATGGGCCTGATCACGAGACAAGTAGGACAAATCATGTGTTAAGGCAATCGGGAGATTACTGGAGAAAACAAATGATGTTTCAGAGTACCTGGTTTTGACTTCTTAAGTTTAGAAAAAGAAGTGGGCCCAAAACAGAGCCTTGGTGAACCTCGTGATTTGGCTTTTTGTCCATTTCACTCAAAAATAAGTAAAAATAATTCCACAAAAAGGGTTGTTGAAGCAGATGTGTTATGGTGAAGAAATTTGTTAAGTCAGGGGATGATGAGCAGTGCAATTTATTGACTATCAATTTGATAAAAATCCTAAAATGTTTAGAGATGTTCTAGAAAATGTAGCACCTCCAGGGTTTTAGGCTTATCTTGTCACAATACCAAAATATTTTCAAACGAAGATTGTAGTTCAGAATCTTTTTTTTACTTCGAGTCATACAGAACCAACATTTTCTTGTTGAAAGAGGCAAGATCACCCTTGTTTAAAAAATATATATATAATAAATGTAAAATGAAAGTCGGTTGTGTGTATTTCTCCAAATAGAAATTTAAATGTTTCAGATCATTAAATTAATTTTAACACCAGACAAGGATAACTTTTTGTAAATACAAAACACAGTTTTAAAATTAGGATTTATTTTATGGATTGAGGGAAAAGGTTCCCGTTCATCACTGTGGAGATGTTTCTTTTATAGAATGTCCTGCCATAGCATCAAAAATGGATTTAAGGTTAGACTTTGAATAGGCCATTTCAGTTGTTCCTTTATTTCCACTAGCCAAGCAGTGATCACGCCCGGGTGTGGCAAGTTCAATTGTGGTTAAATATATTTTCACGCAGGCCAGGTAGCTTTCAGTCGCTTTTTCTCCACCCGAGAAATTGAGTCATCATTTGAAAGCTGTTTTTCAGATTGCTGGTATGAAAATGTGTTGAGAACCATGGAAATAAAGCAAAAATAGAAGCAAACTGTGTGTTGCAGCACGAGGCAGAAGGTGGACGGAGCTGACGGTGGACGAGCAGAGGGCGTACGTCATGAGACTGCTGGACGCGCTGGAGGTGACGGACAGGGACAAGAGGCTGAAGGTGGCCAGGGCCATCCTCTACCTGGCTCAGGGTTCGTGCTCCCAATCCATCACCAACAGCCTCAGCACATTCAGCTCTGGAAAAAAATTAAGAGACCATTTAAAAAAATCAGTTTCTTGCATTTTACTTTTTATAAACATATGTGTGAGTAAACTGAACATTGTTGCTTTATGCTATGAACTACTGACAACATGTCTCTGAAATTCCAAGCAAAAAATGTTGGATTTATTTGCAGAAAATGAGGAACGGTCAAAATGAGAAAAAAGATGTTATTCAGACGTCAAATAATGCAAAGAAAACAAGTTAGTATTAATTTAGAAACAACAATACTAATGTTTTAACTCGGGAAGAGTTCAGAAATCAATATTTGGTGTAATAACCATGGGGTTTTCAATGGGACTCAATGCAGTGGGATCTTAATTTTTCCAGAACTGTGTAAGTATAAATGTGATAGTGTTACTCCAAAATTCTATCACTTCTGCCTTTAATTTCTTTTCACTTTCAGACCTTTAATTGGGACCCCGCACTAGCTAAACTACTGACAATCAGTTGGTTTGTGTTTCATTTCTTTTGCCAGGTGTGTTTGATGAGTGTGACACAGAGGTGGATGTGCTCCACTGGTCCAGACACAACATCTTCGTGCTTTACGACATGGGCATCTTCACAGCGCTGCTGGAGCTGCTCAGCATGGAGATAGAGTAAGCAGGAAACACTAAAGACCAAGAGAAAATTGTAATTTACATATGGATACTTTAAAGGGTACTTCACGCCTCTTAGATTTTCTTGTAAATATGTGGTTAGTGCTGCTGGTGTCAGCCTTCTTGGGAATGTACTGTAGTTCTGTAAGCTTCACCAAGGCACAGTCTAATTACAAATCTGTACAAGTGAAACAAATACATGTAGAGTAGTGACAGATTATGTTGGAAAATAAATTAAAAAAAATAACACTCTTGATAAGACTTGTTGCTCATAATGTAATTATTACTTGTTTGCTGCAAGTTATCTTGTATTCCTTTGCAAGGATTTTCAGACTTTCTTGCGATTAAAAAAAAAAAAAAAAAAAAGAACCAATATTTCTTTCTACAGTAACAGCCAGGCGTGCAGCAGTGCAGTGAGGAAGCCTGCCATCTCTCTGGCAGAGAGCACCGAGCTCAGGTAAGTCATTCGAACACACGAATCGCAGCAAACACGACTCCTCGTTTGTTTCAGATGAAAATACTGAGAGATGATAACTAGAGGAAACTGACTCTTTACTGTTTGTTCGTTTTAATTTCTAAGCTTCTGCTTCTTTTGGTGGAAATGATGCTTGACCAAAGTAGGCCGAACGCCACAATCACACTCTTTGCTCAGATGACACACTCAGAGCTCCTTCTGTGCTCTTTCTGGATAAATGTGCACAAATAATTACCAGCTGGAGAAGCAGATTTACACCCAAGTAGTTCTAAAGAACTGATAAGTGTTGAATTAGAAGTACTTGCAGCATATAATTGTCAGCAGTGTTTTGTACAGTGAAATATCTGAGGACACTGTACAAGCATAGCAACTGAATTAAAATGATTCACCAAATAAAATAAAACAATGTAAGTAGAGTATCTAATCTGCCAGCTTTGCACATTTAGAGTCTGACATTTTGTATACTTTGAGCAGAACTGCTCAAAATTAGTCAGACTGGACAGAGAGCACTTGTGAATTGTCCATTTTCAAGTCTTTCCATTGATTTTTAAATGAATTTATATCTAGATCTAGGTCTAAATTCTAAATATTAAAGACTATGCTTCAACATTAGAGTGTGGCTGTTTGAGGACTTTGTCCTGTTGAAAAGTGAACCTTTGCCCAAAGATCAAGTTTTTTGTAGATTTTAAGACATTTCTGGAATTTAGCTTGAAAACTAGCTAGACCCAGACTTCCTAAACTAGGTTTTAAATTAGATTTTACTCAAATATATTTAGGTAATCATGCATTTTGCTTCATTTGTTGCTTATTTTGATAATTACACTGTCGGTATTTATTTGTAATTTTGCTACAAATCACAAGGAACAAACAGGAAGCTGTAAGCCTGTTGAAATGTGCTTCTGAAACCGCTTTTCTGTGTGTGAAGGCAAATGAAATCCAAACAATCTTGATAGATTTTCCACTGCCTGCTCCTTCATGATGAGAGAGTGTATGTTCAAGAAAGAATGGCTTGAAAGCAGCGGTTTTAATAGCTGACTAAAACATGTAACCTATGATTGTTATGAACAAAGATGTACCCTGTAGGAACACATGGAAGTTACATGACAAACCATGTAAATGAAGTTGACATAGTTATATTTACTTCAGCTATTAATTAAGCTTCAAACAAATGATTAAAGTAGTAATTTATGTTTTTTTAAAGATTTCTTTTGGTCTTAAAGTTACACCATAATGGTGGTGAAACTGTCTTAAAAAGCCTTAAACCTAGCTTATTGTCCTGTCCCTACTGGTGGGAGGGGAGCGTTCCCACATCATGATGCTGCCACCTTCATGCTTCACTGTGGAAGTGTTTATTTTGGGATTTCCACTTTCAGTCCGTCTCTAATATTCCTTCCACTTCATAATTATGCACTCCAATGTGAGATATGAAAAAGTTCAAGAGGTACGAATGCTTCATCAAAATACTGTAACTAAAGAGGCTGCTGAGGATTTGATCTTGTACTAAAACAGAAACGGTTTGCAGAATCACCTGCAGCTTCAAGGACAAAACCACCCTTTGCACGATCTGTCTAACTGTATCATGTGCTCAAAATCTCAGAGTGCTCCTGAGCATCATGTACCTGATGGTGGAGACCATTCGTGTCCAAACAGAGGATGACCGACCCGAGTGGAGGGCAGCCAGAGAGACCTTCAAGAACGAGCTTGGTGTGTGTACGCAGTGTGTTTGCACAGCTTTTCTCCTGACTGTCGTCGTTTCTAACCCGCAGACTCTCGTAACAACCTCCAGGTTCGCCTCTGTACAACGGAGAGCCCTTCGCTCTGCTCCTCTTCACCATGGTGACCAAGTTCTGCAGCATGAACGCGCCTCACTTCCCTATGAAGAAAGTGCTGCTGCTGCTGTGGAAAACTGTGCTGGTTGGTGCAATAAAGCTACATTTTTTTCTATGTTCTATGAGCTTTAATGTGTTTTATTATGATTTTATGTGATTGACCAAATAGTTTTAAAATGTTTTTTCAGAAATAAATCTAGTAGTGGCAGCATCATGCTGCTACTGCATTCTTTTCATTGACGCAGAGTGGCGAGTAAAAGTCTGCTGTTAATATCTCTGTTTTATTCTATTCATCTTTTCTTTTTATATTCAGCAACCAAAGAGGTTTCTGTTTTATGTTTTATAAATACGTCTAATTTTAATAACGTGAGAAAACTTGAATTTTAGTATTTTGAACAGCTGAGTTGGAAAAGTCAAAACGTTGCTAGGAAAAAACAGAGAAACTTTATATTCACTTTATATTAATCTCAAATTTTCTAAAAAAAAAAAAAAAAAAAACTTGGAAATTTCTAAGTTTCAGAAATCAAAACATTTCAACTTTTGACTCAGAAACTAGAAAATTTGTGAGATCATTAATTTTGTCTTACAAATTATTGACTTTTCAAACTCAAATTTCTGAAATTATTCAAAAAATTCCTGAGTTTTTTTTTTTTTTTTAGCAAATTTTAAACTTTTGTAGCTCAGAAAGTAGCTATAGTTTTTTGGTGGAAATTTACTTTTTTTTTTCTAGCCACAATATCCCTAATGCGCCATTATCCAACCCCCTTCATCCAAGACAAAACTGAGCTTGTATTTAGCTGCTTATGACTTAATCATTAAACGATAAGATTGATTGATTAATTCATTAATAATATCTGAGAATCGCTGCTCTTATGTCCCGCTTCCCAGTTCACGTTGGGGGGCTTCGAAGAGCTCCAGCAGATGAAGGTGGGGGCCCGGGAGCGCCTCAGCTTGCCCCCGCTGCCGGAGGACAGCATCAAGGTGGTGAGAGCCATGAGGGCGGCGTCTCCCCCGGCCTCGGCCATGGAGCTCATCGAGCAGCAGCAGCAGCAGAAGAGAGGCCGCCGCAGCCGCAGGGTACACGCATCCAGACCTGCTCACACTCACACATACACCCCCCCACACACACACGCACACACCTCAGCTGTTTTGCTAACAGCTAACCCCTCATTAGCATGGAAGAGTAGATCTTCTGCAGCTTTTCTCTAACTGCTTCACCAACATCATCAGTTCCCTGCTGTAAGTCAGTGACCGAAGATGATCTTGGTGGGATTCCCAGCCCTCTGCTTATTATTTATTATTATTTTTCTTTCATTAGAGCTCTAACTGCCCTCTGGTTTCTCATTGCCCCTCTTCCTTCTGTCCCCACAGAGTGCCTTTGTTGATAGCTTGGAAGGAGACAGTCCCTTTCCCAAGAAGCAGGTCTTTACCCACAAATTCCCTTCTCTTTTCCTCCTGCATTTCCTCTTTGCACCGAGCTGGACTTTTTGCACTCCTCTCCCACTTCCCTGCAGTCCCACTTTTCTTCTTCCTTTCTGTTAGTTTCTTTACTTTCTCCTCGTATGTTCTTTTCGACTCTCATTATCCCACTTTTTCTAATTCCTCTTCTCTCTGTCTGTGCTCTGTATTTCCTCCTTCCCTGATATTCTCCTCCTCCTCCTCTGTGGGCAGCAGGGTTGGCGGAACAGGGCTGACTTGCTGGCTGTAACCATCGGCTCCGGCGTGGTCACTCTCTCCACTCTCCCATATAGACAGTTCACTTCAGACATTCACTTTAGGAGCATCTCTCCTGCAGTCTTCATCACATTGCGGCTAGTTTCTTTTAGCTTCAAAACAAGCCACCGCGCTCTGTAGCGTTTCGGCAAGGGGCCACTTCCTTTAAAATGCATTCATTGAGACTCTATTTCTAGCTTGAACTTCTCCAAGCTCTCAACTGGATGTAATTGAAAGCGGTGGCCCTCCTAACCCCGATAGCAGAACTCCGGCTTTGTCGTTTCACTCAGCAGAGAATGGCTTTTCCATATAGAGAATGGCTCCCCACACAGTTCCACCTGCTCCTCTCTTCTCATCCCCCCACCACCATCACCTTCCCACCACACACACTCTATGTACCCGTCACCTCTAGTTCCCCGATTGATGCACCATACATCAGCTGCAGTAGTCCAGCTAGCAGCCAGAAAGCTTGCTCATGCCTGATGCTTGCACCGTTGCCATTCACACACTGTGTGAGTTTGTGCGGTTCACACTCGGAATGGGATTGTTTGGACGTGAAAACTCGGTGTTGGCTTGAGTTGTGTACCTTTTTCTTCTGATGTGCTCCTGTGTGGTAAGTTCAAAACGACACGCTGCGTTTGGTTGCTGTGGAAACGTTCTTTTTGTCCCCCACTTAAGTCAGACTACTGCGAGCCGTCAGCCCCTGAGTTTGATTTTTGAGGTTTTAGAAAAACTTTCGGCATTCAGCATTCTGATTTGTCTTCCTATGCAAATCAGAAAATATGATGGATTTGAGAAATAATGATCTAATAACAGTAACAGTAAGAGTCTGGGTCTTTTTTTTTTTTATTCCACCTCAAAATCCCTTGAAGTGATTCTGATTTCTGGCAACTTCGGTGGTGGTGGTATTATAATGTGGGAATGCTTAGGTTGGCTTAACCTAAAAGGTTATCTGCCAAATATTGCAGGGTGCTTTCACAAGAAGCCAATATACCATCAATTGTTGCCGATTCTGATCAATAGTAAGAGTGATGACAGTATCACAATGTGAGAATGTTATTTTATTGTTTTTTGGGGTTTTTTTCTTTGCTTGGAGCCTAGAAAATAGGGATATATGCAGAATAAAAAGCATAAATATAAATTTTCTTCAAGTTCTTTGTGGTCAAAAATTCTTAATTCTAAGCCCTTGCGATTTTTTTGTTTAGATTGGACTTAATCCCATAACAAACAGCAACAAGAACATTTAAGGTTTTTTTAAATTCAGAAACATTAAAACGATTTTCTGACTTCTTGTTACATCCTCAATCTACATGTAACTACCAACTACTGCCTTTAAGCATGAGCCAGTGAGTGGAATATATATTTTTTCTTTTGTAAACCCAGATAAGCTCCTGTGGGTTTATTACACGTGCCGCAGGCAAACAGGTGTTATCGTCGTTTAATCTGTCCTCCTCTCCGGTGTGCGTGGGTGTGTGCAAGTTGCACTTGACTGACGTGTTCCTCGTCCTCCTGTTTGTTTCGTCGCAGCTGTTAAAAGGCAAATGATGGAAGATTTCATTCGTTCTCATAATCACGACTCAAACTCTAAATTGTCCTTTTTAAAAATAAAAAAAAAATCTGCCATTATATTAGAGTACGGCAGTGTGGGCTGGTAAGTTTAAGGAGACCTGTCGATGTTCTTATACTTTCATCCAAAAAGCAACTGAAATAAAGATTAAAAGATGATTAGAATGTTGTTGGTTTTTTCCAAGATGGCACATTTGAACTCCCATAAATACAGTCTCACCTTGTGAGTGTTGACTCCCTGTCCTCTGTCTCCCCTTCCAGCCCCTGGTCAAGCAGGACAGCCTGGACACCTACAACGAGCGGGACCCCTTTAAGAACGATGACGCCCGTGACGAAGAGGATGACCCGGAGGACACCGACAGCGGCATCGAGGGGGAAGTGGACCCCCTGGATCGGGACGTCATCATCCAGCTTCCGCCTCCTCCGCCTCCACTTAGACCCCCAACAGAGAGGGTCAACTTCCCCAAAGGCCTGCCGTGGGCCCCCAAAGTTAGGTGAGCGTCTCATTCACTGAAGGATTTGAAAAAAAGTTGAAAAAGCTGGAATTTTTGTTGTTGTTGTTGAAGATTTTATTTCAGTATAGGGCTGAAACGGTTAATCGTGATGAATCGATTATTGAAATAATTGTCAACTAATTTAGCAATCGATTAATCGTTAACTGGCAAATACAGACAAAAGCTAACTAATATCCATTTTGCATTTACAATAATACTAATAACAACTTGCCTATTGAATATGTTCTACGCAGAACTCAATGACATAGTTTTAGCTTCATCCAGTTAAAATTCTGTGAAAAAAAAGTCTGTTTAGTATCTTTTGCTATCCAATTATTAACCAATAAATCCAAAAAACACATTTAACAGATCATGGCTGAATTGTGTTGTTATTGAATCCAGCAGAAATAACTGAGTTTTTCGCATGTTGTTAGAAGGATATTTTTTAGCTTTACTTTCATCCTTTGCTACAAATCAAGTGTACACAAAAGCAATACTATGCTATTGCATGGTAGGTAATAAAATGTTCATTTTCTTTTAGTATATTTCAGATCTTGTATAAAATACGTGTATGTATGTATCTATCCGATTAATCGATTAATCATTGGAATAATTGATTAGTAAAATAATAGCTTGCTATAGCACTATTTAAATTTTTAAAGAGGAAAATTAGATTACAGAAAAAGAAAATCCTCAATATGTTATTGAATTTTTACATAAACACCCACAATTTCTAGTATTAGTCCGTTTTTGTTTTTTTTTTTGGTTTTTTTGGTCAAATCATGAAATTCCTGAACTTCAGTCAGAAACGTGATGTTTGTTTTCCATCCATTTCCTAACGCTGAAGCCTGAAAGGCCGTGTTGTCAGGACTAATTTTCCCTACTTTCATATATGCCAGCATATAAAAGGTTAAAATTAGGTCTAAATAAAAATTCCTTACAGTTTTCTCTCTTTGCGCTCAAGCAGCAATATGCTCTCCATCTGTTTATTCCAGAGAGCAGCCTGGGTGCTTCTGCAGGGTGCCGCTGCTGCTTCAGTACGCGTGAATAATGTCTCATCATAGCTGTGCATCTTTTATCTCTTATCAGAACACCTAGCTGCTGGGTTTGTCTTTCTTGAGCTGTGCTGATTCCTGCAGGGCCAAACAGGAGCATTTACTCCACCGTCTGATTCTTTGTATTCACAGGGAGAAGGACATCGAGCACTTCCTGGAGACCAGCAGGAACAAGTTCATTGGTTTTACATTGGGAAAGTAAGTGCGCTGCTCCTGAAGGTCAATCAGTTCATCACTCTGCCAGGTTTAACCCTTCGGTCTCCCATAGTGACACGGAGACCCTGGTGGGGTTACCCAGGCCCATCCATGAGAGTGTCAAGACCCTCAAACAGGTGAGTAGGCAAACTTTTACTGTGTTTTGCTTTCTATAAAAACTTTTTACAGTGCTTCGAGAAAACATTGGGACCTGCAGGTTTCTTCTGCTTTTGCTTTTTTTCATGGAGTTTTCAGGCCATAAATCAATCTGGAACATCAAACTTAATAACTGTTTGACTCTCACTTTGGTTTACTGGAGTCCAATCAACTGAGAAATGACTTTGTAATCCTTTCCAGACTAATATACGTCAATGACTTTGTTTCTCATGTGTTGAATCGTGGTAGGACTGAAACGATTAATCGGTTTAATCGTGATTAATCGATTAATCAAAACAGTCATTAACTAAGTAATTGATCAATCGTTAACTGGAAAAATAAAGCTTTCTTTGAGCAGTAATTAAACCAAAATTTTACAAAATATATTTACATTTTGCCTTTCTTAAGTGGTTAAATGAAAAATCTGGAGACTATAGATATTTTTTTATCCGATTAATCGTTACAATAATCGATTACTAAAATAATCATTAGCTGAAGAATGCGGCCTCATGTTTTGTCATGTGAAATTTACTACCCTACTTCAACCTGTCTGACAGGTTTTATTTAGATAAATTACTTTTCCACAAAGGTTGAGCTTGGCTTTCAAAGACTTTTCTATTCAACATATGATTTTTGAAGTTTCTCCGGTTATTTTTGCCTTTGTCGAAAGAAGTCGGACGATCCACAAAAGCAAAACTAAAAAGACACCAAACTTTTTCACAGTCTAAATAACAGAACGGTTATTTAGAACCATTACAGCAGCTGCCTTGTTCTTCTCTTCTCTAGCACAAGTATGTGTCGGTATCTGAGATCCAGATGAGGAGAGAAGAGGAGCTTCTGCAGTGTCCACTCAGTCTGGTGAGCTGCTGTTTCAATTTCTCTTCATTCATCATTATACTTGGTTTAAGCTCAAATTAAAACTCTAATTAAAGGCAGCTCTGTTAGAGACTCAACATAGTAATTGCTTGTCGGATGTGTGTGTTGTGCTGACAGGGTGAGGAGGAGGTGGAGGAAACCCCTGCTGAGATTCTATACGTGGGAATGCTTCCTAATCTCTCGCAGTACGTGGTGAGTGGCTCTTTATTAACTTCTCATTACTCGTACCCCCTCTGTGAAGGAAACCTGAGCACTTTTTTCAAATGTAGCTGAAGCATTTCAGCCTTATGAATCAGACTGAAAATGTAATGGTGTAATAGGACCAATAGGTGGTGCTATAATGTGTTACACATGCTGAGGCGGGGGGAGGGGAGGAAACTGAAAGTCAGATGCAGCTTCTTTTTTACTCAATTAGACGCAAGTTTAAGTTTTAATTCTTGAATAAAGCTGATACAAACCCCATTCTACTGACTACTTGAAATTAGTGATTTTACTGTCATCTATTTAGTCCTTCCCTGTTCCCTATTACTTGTTGCCTGTTTTTAGTAACCATTGGAGCCCTTTTTTGGAATTGTTACAAAACTAGCACAGTTTCTTTCAAAATAAAAGCAGTGTTTTTGTTGTTTGTAAACCAGTAAAGTTCAAAATGCTTACGAAAACCTTTATTTCCATTCACTTAAATGCATTTGGGAATACTGCACACAGTAATCCTAACCAAAACATAAAGATGTATCCAGGCAGAAAGTGGTGAACAAATATTCAACTTCACAAAATCGTTAATATGAAACAGACGCACTTTGAGCTTCATTTGGTAAAACCTGGAAAGACCCTTCCAGGGTAATACACAAATGTATTAAGCAACCTGTTAATGGATAATATAAACTTGCCCGTTTTCGTATTCTCGTCAGATCGCCCTCCTGAAGCTCCTGCTGGCAGCAGCGCCGACATCCAAAGCCAAAACCGACTCAATCAATATCCTGGCTGATGTGCTGCCCGAGGAGATGCCGTAAGCGCACACCTCCTACACACTTTTTTTCTTTTGTTGTTTGTGTTTATTTTCACATCACAAATACCAAAGTTTCCCATGAATTTATGGCAGATTTTTTCACACTGGGTAGACTTTTAAATATGAAGTCCACCCAAACCAGGGAATGCAAGCAACAGGAAAGGAAGCTGAGGAAGGAAGGATGGAAGGACCGGCAGGAAAAAGTAATGACAAAAGGAGGGAAATAAGACAATAAGATAGCAAATAAAGTCTACAAATACAAATATTTAAGTTAGTCATTAGGTAGGAGTGACTTATTGATCAGGTGACTTTTACTCCACAGAATTTGTCTGCTTTCGTCACAGTTTGTCTAACCATAAAGACAGAAAGTTACAGTTCTCGTCAGTTTGTATTTTTGTCCAAAGGAGGCGCTGTTGAACATAAACCGCTTTGTATTATTTATATGTTGTTGGATGTCTCTGACGCAGTCAGTGGAAAAAAGAAACATTTCCCACCCAATATGTCACACGTTTGTCTAAGTTATCCTTGACTCCGAAGGAAGAGCCTGGTCTTCCTCCTTTTCTAGACATATTTGTGTCATACAAATCTTATGGATTACAGTTAATGGGTGTGTGTGTGTGTGTGTGTGTTTGTCCTGCAGCATCACCGTCCTTCAGAGCATGAAGCTGGGGATTGACGTGAACCGTCACAAAGAAATCATTGTCAAGGCCATCTCCGCCCTGCTGCTGCTGCTGCTTAAGCACTTAAAGCTGAACCACATCTACCAGGTACCAGCCATCAGCGCAAGTGTTCCCCTGACCTTTGACTCCATACTCACAACTCCCAGCCCCACAGACATCATCACTCCATTCCGCTATGGAGGGACGCACCGATGTAGATATTTTCTGTTGCTATGAGGAAACGTTTTTTATAATCTCCTTCAGTTTGCTGCTGAGTCGAGTTAAGATGATGGCTCCCTCTGCTGCCACAAAGAGGAACTGCATTCATTAAAGTATTTTGCAAATATTAGGGCCCTATAACATTTCACAGAATTATCTGAGATCTACAGTTATTACTTCAATGGCAGGTGGAAGAAATAAAAATAAACTAATGTCTTGATCATTACGGGAGTGTGCACAAGTTTTTGCTTTTTGCACGTTTTTTACGCGACAAATATTTTGCTGTTCAGTTTTAAACTCTAAAGCATTTTTAAAAAGGAGTCTTCTATGTTAAAAACAAGACTCTTAGTTTTGCTCCTAATTTTCTCATTCTTATTTTAAAAAATGATGGGGAATCACAAGCATTGGTTCAACAAAACCAATGTTCTGTTGAACCAGCGAAGTTTTGTTATATTTGTGATCCAGAATAACAGTGAGTCTTGATCTGTAGCTATTGTTTTGTTCATTTTGTTTTTCATCCACAGCATAATTACATACTCTTGCAGTTAATAAATATGATCAAAAAAGGGGAAAAAAGTGGAATTTGTAGAAAAATTAAAGATTTAATATGGTCCTGCTTTTCCTTCCACTTCACAATTATGCATTACTTTGTGTTGATCTGTCACATTAAATCCAAATAAAATACACAGATTTGTGGTTGTAAAGGCACTATATATTTTACATTATTTGACAACAAATAAGCTAAACAATTCAGGTTAGATATAAAAAATGGAAGTTTAACTCATATTTAATCACTTGACTTTTAAATCCTGATAGCCCGCTGCTGAACTGATGCTGTGTGTAATTTTTCTAAAGCTTCTCCAGCAATGTGAAGGATTTATATCTCTGCTGCATGAGAATAAAATCCTCCGACTCTTGACCTTTTCCACAGGCAAAAACCTTATTAACGAAACGGGATTATTTTCGATCTTTGAGCATTTCCTTTTCCCGCAGTTCGAAATAGTCTCCCAGCATTTGGTGTTCGCCAACTGCATCCCGCTCATCCTCAAGTTCTTCAACCAGAACATCATGTCCTACATCAGTGCCAAGAACAGGTAGGAAACGTCAGCTCACATAATGAATTAAAAATGTTGCAGAACGTTTCGTTACATACGTGAAAACATGCGATGTGTTGCAGCATATGCGTGCTGGACTTTCCCCACTGTGTGGTCCATGAGATGCCTGAGCTCACGGCCGAGAGCTTGGTGAGTGACAGAAAGCGCCAGACGAAGATCAGCTAGCATCTCTGCGTCGCTCTGACTCGGCTGAGTTGCGTTTGTTTTGTTTCTTTTTGTTTTTTTAGGAAGCAGGTGACAACAACCAGTTCTGCTGGAGGAACCTTTTCTCCTGTATCAACCTGCTGAGGATCCTCAACAAGCTGACCAAGTGGAAACACTCCAGAACCATGGTGTGTGTGTAAGATGTCTTGATAAGCCAATAGCACCCATGACGAAAATGTATGGAAAGCTTTAATGTTTATGTATATTTAAGTGCAACAGTGTCATTTTGCATTGATTCATTTGAGCAATAATTGGAGCTTTTTATCACCTTCTGAGAGTTTTTGTAATATTTGTTTACATCTTTTATATTCATTATATCAGAAAATACGAGCTTTTCTTTTTGCTAAAGTTTTATGCTCTTTTTATTTTAAAATTTAGAAATAGAAATATTACTGTGGGTCATTTGAAATATTTTCTGTAGTAGAAATGTAAAAAAAAAAAATATTGTACTTGTCTGTTTTACTGTAATGTAACATTTACGGCTTTTATTTAGCTACACTGAGAGCAAAAATGGCTCCTTAGATTATAAAGGTGGCAGACCCGGGATTTAACCCAGAGGCCTTATACTTCAAAGCTGCGATCAAATTTTTAGTTCAGTGTTTAGATTTTACAACAAACGTTTAAAATACCACTGTTCATAATGAGAAAGACAAGAGAACATGACTCAAGACAGGACAGGAAATAGCTACGAGAAAATAGCTGCTTACTTAAATTTTTTTTGTTTTGTTTGTTTAGTAAATGTCTTCCTCCTTTTCAGATGTTGGTTGTTTTTAAGTCGGCCCCCATCCTGAAGAGAGCTCTGAAGGTCAAGCAGGCCATGATGCAGCTCTACGTTCTCAAGCTGCTCAAGATTCAGACCAAGTATCTGGGCCGCCAGTGGAGGAAGAGCAACATGAAGACCATGTCGGCCATCTACCAGAAAGTCCGCCACAGGCTCAATGACGACTGGGCCTACGGAAACGGTAAACATGCGTTTCTAGCGGCTAATATTTTGAGGCTTGAGGTCTAAAAGATCTCAAAAAGCAATGCAACTCCATGTGCCTAAAACAAAAAAAAAGACAAAGATTTTTAAAAAATGTCATTAAATGTAATTTTGTGTTTATTTCAGGGTTATTCCTTTCCAGTATTAAAATATGTTTGGTTTGTAACATTTAAGTGTGATTAAAAAAGGCAAAAACAGAAAAAATTTGTCCATTTTTTTAACAGCGTTTCCCTCCTCACAACGCACAATTATAGTATTATTGTGCTCGCTGAAACATAATCCTGCACCAGTCTCTTGCAATAATCTGGGTGGTGTTGCCATAGCAACATAGAGGGGGCAGACTTCTCAGGGTCACTATTTCTCATAGGAGAGTGATTTGTCACCATGAGAGAAGCACAGATTGATAGGAAGAGGACATATTACATGGAGACGAGCAAATGTGGACACAAATGTCCTATCTGAAAAAGTGGAATTGATTTCAATCGACACATGCTAATACAAGTTCTTCTCCTGCTCTCTGTCACCAGATATCGATGCTCGACCTTGGGACTTCCAGGCGGAGGAGTGCGCCCTGCGGGAGAGCATCGAGAAGTTCAACAGCCGGCGCTACGACAAGAACAAAAACGGCGACTTCGCACCCGTGGACAACTGCCTGCAGAGCGTGCTGGGCCAGCGCGTGGAGCTGCCGGAGGACTTCCACTACAGCTACGAGATGTGGCTGGAGCGAGAGGTGTTCTCTCAGCCCATCCAGTGGGAGGGGCTGCTGCAGAACCCGTAACGGCCGAGGCTGGGAGGAGGCGGAGGCGGCAGGGAAACGTGGCACTGCAGAGGTCAATTAAAAGTGTGGATTTTATTTCAGAAGTTAGCTAGGTTTCGCTGAAAGACGACAACAATGGTGTTTGGTCAAATCTCAGGAGGAAGGAGAAACGCAGGTAAGATCAGGTCGATTTGATGCCGCACATATACATTTTCTACAATAACATGTGCCTAAGACTACTGTGAACACGTAAGCACATAAGAATGAAAGTAGCAGCTCAAAAACCTTTCAGATTGTTGTAGCACGACACTGTTTCGACCAGTTCTACTGCCCCCAGCCCCCGCCAGTCCCTCTTCTTTAGTAAGTCGGTGCTCTTCTGATTCCGTCATTGTTTTATTTATTTTTAACACTTTATGGGAAACATTTTATGATGTTTTTAAAAATACACGTTAAAATCCAATTTACTTTTATATTTCGAAACAAATTAGTTGGAGGTATTAGGTTTTAGATTGTAAGCAGAAACTCAAACATTGTTTTATCCATTTTCTTTAAAAAAAGAAAGTTGCAAGAATAATATAAACAAAAAAAATACGGTTCTGGGAGCTACAGGAAAATAGGGAAGCAAAACCAGCTGTAGGTGTATTAGTTTATTTATGGATGTTGTTTATGAAAGGAAAGCAAAGCAAACACAGTTAAAGGAATGTCAAACAATAATTCTTCTTTTTTTAAAAAAAAAAAAAAAAAAGCTATATGCTGAATGCTTAATATTAAACTACAGAACTGACGGGGAGAATTACTTTCATTTTGAGTTTGGAGTTAAACTTGCAGACACAGCTGTCGTCCATCTGCTATACATATCGAAACCTGTCAGCACTTAGAGTTCTGGATGGTTCCACAGGAAAGTTCAGGGAGATGAAATTCAGACCTGTCCTGCATAAAAAATAAATTTAACAGGTCACACTTGTAAGATGGGCACAAAATTATGTGGTAATAAAGCTAGCTACTTACTGATATTATGTACAGTAGGGTTAGCATTGACTAAACTGTGGCTTTTCTATGTTGTTGAGGGACGTTTTTTGTGTGTCATAAAGTAGTTACAACTGAGAAAGTCTGCAGATTAAATAAGCAACTTCAACACAGTTTTCAACAGCCACTACATTTTACTTTGTGGAGTTGCTTCCCTGAGCCTTTCCCCTGAACCATCTGGGTTTCTCAAATCTCAGCAATTAGCACTTAGATGGAACAGCTGGAAATCTGTAGCGACTCTGCTCGACACCATGTTTATCTTTCCAACTACAGCACAATATGTAACTGCTCAGCACACCGATGGTGGGATTTGATTGCTACAATAATTGGTGCTGTTTTTTTTTTTTGTTGCTATTCTTCCTTCACTTTGGAGTACCCAAGCAGGGCACCAAACCCAGTTGTTACGCACACGGACGAGCACAGTGGGATGTTTTGATGTCATTTTTTGGTTTGTAGTGTACTCGCTCTGTGGGACAAGTTCCTCCGTGTCTTTGTATACAGTAGGATGCTCATCTTGACGCTCGGCTGTTTGCCTTTGTGTACAAATTGTGCATGACCAACATTTTCTCTGCACCTGTATTCAGACATTAAAGGGATACTTCAGGATTTCTGAAGCGGAGTTGGGTTAAAAGGTAATAAGCTATCAAAATCTTACATGCAGTGGAAAATAACTTTGGTGTCTACATTAATATAACTCTAAATAAATTGGTTTGATTTATCCTGAATGACGACGTCAAGAAAGTTAGCGACTGCAGGTAAGATGTTATCAGCTTGCAACCTTTAAAAAAAGAATCTTACTTCAGAAAACTGTATTTCTAGCTCTATTATCATTATTCTGTTTTCCTGTTAAAGTCACAATTTTCTTCACAAAGAAAATAGTTTGAAAATAGTATATATTCTCAGGTTTATGGAGATAACATATAGCAAGAGTTTTAAAATCTTCCTCACCGTTGTCTAGCTCACTACATGGAGAAAAGTACACAGCTCCGCTCTCATAGTTCAGTACAATAAACTTTAACTCCAGAAGGTGTACACAGTAGTGAAGTCGCATTTGTCAGCTGCATTTAATTTCTTTATATATATATATATATATATCTTGTGCCAAATTTGAGTGCCAGCTCCTATTTGTTAATTATGTCGACACTTTTGCATTGAAATCACTACTGGAGGTTTGCAATACAGTTGTTTTATTTTCTACCTTTTAACTGTACAATCAAAAAAATAATAGCTGTGTCTTGTATCTTGTACAGTGTTTTACATGAGGTGTGTAGGATTCTGTGGAAGTCAGTACAGTATCTATGTGTGTTTGTATTACTCTTCCATATCTGTATATTCTGGATGGTGTTACTTCTCTTTACTGAATTTATTCAGGGGTATGTGCAATTACAGATCCACAGAGGCATTATACAACAGAGTGATAAATTACAATATCAGAGTTACCTATTAAAACCTGTCTAAAAACTTTATTTGCTTCTGATCTGATTTTTAAGCATACTTTGTGCGTTAAGCCAAGTGTATTCGTGCATGCTGGAGGTCAGGCGAAACACATCCACTCAGGATTCGGGAGTAAATAAGAGAATAGAGAACTGACTTCATCCACTTTCCATTAATATTCCTGGAGTAAGAGTCGGAAGTGAAGTAGTTAGAAACAGCCGATGCGCCCAAAGCGGAACCTGTCCGATAATGTAATGTGTTAAATGAAGCTGACGCAGGCAGGCACTTGCTGTGTTGAAACACAGAAAGTGACTCTAGGCTACTTGAAGCGCTAATTTCAGATATCTGCCCGCTGAACTGCAGATATTCTGCTCATGGACCCTTGCTCTTCGGCTTAATCAAATTAATTAGCTGGCACTTCATTATATAATTTTAGTATATAACAAATCGAGAAAGAATTTATGTGGGATTTCAGACAGACCAGAGTGAAAAATTAAGTGGATAAAACAAAACTACACAGAATGACAAACAAAAAACGTTTTAACATCTTGAGGCAGGAAACCGTGCAGCAGATTAGCAGTTCTGCTTTCTTGTTGTGGCAGTGTTTGCCTCATGGCGGCAGTTTCAAACGTTCATGCGGTGCGTGTCAGGAGCAGGGCCGGATTTAGAAAAATGTGGCTCCCCGGGCGAGGGCCAGCTTGGCGACCTCACCACACAAGCTTCTTTTACACATGAAAGAGAGAATATATTCATATTCATTCATATTCACATTCATTCACCCCATGAGTGTTTCCAAAATGGCCTTTGTGTTTTAAAAACAAAATTTATTATAAACTCTGCATCATTTCTACTAATTTATTCATCCTTGCAAGGAAATAATCCAAAATGTTAATCAATCTGACACAATGTAGCGCCAAAGTCAACACGATGCAAAATAAATTTGAAATTGTATATCTTGGCTTTTCACTCTGCTCATTGGAAATTATGACTTGTTTACACCTTAAATCCTTCACTATGCCATTTCTAAACCCATGAAGCAAATAAACGCCCCTTGCCACATCTGTCATTTCAAAGGTGCCTTAACCCTACCTGCAACTGCTCTCTGAAGGAGGCTTGCGTGTCCAAATTCAGCTTCAAGAGCTGGGAGCTGCCGTGGGAAGGAGTCGTCAACAGGTCCTGATCAGCCAGTCGGAGACGGACGGTTTATATTATGTTGTTTAGAGGAAGAGAACAAGAATTTAAATAAAGGATATTTTAGATTAAACTACACCCGTTGACTCTGCTTCCTCAAGATTTCCAATATCTAATTGTTTTACTGAATAAATAGAGATGTTTACATTTGAACGTTTAATCAACTTTCAATGTTGGTGTTTTCCTAAGGCTTTAGTACAATGATTCTTTAGTCTGTTTTATTGTCTAGAGGTTGTGCAGCAGTTTGAGACCAAGCGCTGCTTCACCGTGGAAGTCTCCAGTCCACTTCAGGCCTTGTGTGTCAGTAAAGGTACCCTCTCCCTCCAGCCTATAAAACACCATTCCAGATTTTCAGAACTGTGCTTTGTGACATTTGAAATGCCTGAGGGTACTCTGGCGACTACCTGTCATTGTAAAATTGGCCCTTATACATAGAGCCGTCCGGAAATGTGTACGTTCCAGAGCCGTTGTACGCGTTGTCTTTGAACTCTCCTTCATACACAGCCCCAGAGGGAAACTGCAGGGTCCCTTTGCCCAGCATCTGGAGAGAGGAAAGACATGCATCATAAACAAACAGATGTTAAAAAGAGGACAGAGAGATGGATAGCGCATACTTTGTCCTCTTGCCACTCTCCTATATATATGATGCCACTGGCTGAAGTGTGTTTTCCTGTGCCACTTCTCACCAGCTCTCCAGATTCAGACTTGCGACACTCGCCCTCTGTGACATGAACAAACAGCTTATGTAACTCTGGCACTACTCCTGATTACTTTAATATGTATTTACTTTATTTTACTCGTAGGTTTTTGTCATCATTTGAATTATTTTTTTATAACTACGTACTCAGGTTATCTTTCTGTGATTAAAAACATTTGGTCAAACAAATGATTCCAACTCAACTTGTGTGACTAAATGTGCTCCACATTGGTGAAATCAGTTGGGCAACCTTTGTAGATTTTTGTTGCATCTTAAGTAAAACTTCATTAAACCTGTACAGGAAATTACAAAACCTGTGGGAAAAGGTCCAGACATTCAAGTGTTGGTTGGGTTTACGTCCCTACTCACCATACTTGTCCCCATTTGGAAAAATGAGGGAAACCTTGAATGCAGCGTCTGCAGACAAACAAATCCATTTAACACTTAAATAAAATTGGTCTAAATGTGGATATTTACATATTCAAACTATGTCCCTTTTTGTTGTCTGACAGAAGATAGAATCACTTGGTGTTTTTTTTTTCTCTCTGTGATAGTATTTGCACCTCACCAGTCATGCTATGACAGCTTCCCTCAGTTGGCAGATGGCTGTCGGAGTCAACAACAGACGCTGTTTCACTATGAATGGGAAAGAAAAAAAAATGTGTAAAGTCGGAAAATTGAACCCAGAAGTCGTGGAGAATGAAGAGTCAGTCTTAGCAATGCCCAAATTGGTGTAATTGGTCTAAACTTTTCACACGTTTTCATTAAGAACGAGCTCCGGCAGTTAACTGCAGGTAGGTGTTGCCATGGTAACAGTGGGGTATGGCTACCACTGCGGAATATGACGAGGTTGTACATCGAAAGGGCGTGGCCTATTAAAAATACGGACTGAGCCGAACACCGCCATCCTCTGGAGAGCGGAAAGAACTACAACTACATTTAAAAACCGTACAAAAAAAGTTTTAATAACTTTACCAAAATGTATCAAAATATTTCAGTGAATCTGGATGCCTTGGACATGATTAAATTTTAATGGCTTTATTCAAAATTAATTTTGATTTTTTTTTTTGTTTTGTTAAGAACGGCCAGACATGACTAAAATTAAGTTTCAGTTCAAGTTTTTCTTATTCAAAACTTGAAATATGATTTTTTTAAAATTGAAGTAATTTTCCATTACCTGGGGACTTTGAACCCAACGATGACACACAGCTGATGGTATTATTGCATTTATTACACTGTGGATACAAGAATGAGAAATGTTTTCAATTTATATTATCTGTAGTTTGCCTGTTGTGTGACTTTTTATACATTTAGTGATAAAATGAACAGAAAAGGCAGCCAGACAACATTTTTCTCTGTAGGGAGACATGCAACTAAAAGCATTAGTACTGTACATGCAGCTTTTTATTTGCAGTGATTGGTATGGAAATCACTGCAAATATTACTAGCTGATGATATAACTGTATCCATGCTACATTCAAAAAAGGAAATTTAGCAAAGTTTCTAATGCTAGTTTGAATGGAATAAAGTTTTTTATTAGTATTTCTCTTATGTTTACTTGCTTCTTTCTCTTTAACTTAATGCGGTTAACTTATGTAGCAGCAGCGGAAGACTGGAGAATCGAGGACCAATCACAACAGTTAGGGGGCGGGGCTTGACTTTAAATCCCGCCCACTACTTCCTCTCACGTAGTTGGAAAAATGTATAGATTTCTTTAAGGTATTGTTTCATCAAAATTGATATTACTGCTAAGCTCGTGTAATGCCAAATGTTAGGAGTAACCTAAGAGTGGTTTAAAAACTACAGTTATGCAACACAAGAACCGGAAAAGAAAGTATGAACTCCGAACTTCGGCCAATGAAAGAGAATGTAGTGTGCCGGGGGGCGCAGGGTGTCGGAGCTGCTGTTTCAGGTATGTTCACATTTTAAAAGTTATTTTCTGAAAGGTGTGTATCGTCGGCGTTATCGGTTATGTCACGTTTCAGACGTTTAGGTTAATGCTAAACTGTGAAACATGAGAGTCTGGGCTGTGAGGAAATCTTTTAACACATAGCCTAGCATGCTACAGTGGAAGTTAAGGGCGTGCTAACTGTTAGCTTGTTAGCTAACAATATGGTCGGGCTCCCGGTTCGCTAATTTCTCATTCGTAAACAAACCTTTTCGCACACATGTACCGAGACCTGGTACAGGTTGTTTCTCATAGTAGCTGCGTATTTTTATGAACTATTACCATTTCATAGTAGTATAAAAGACTCAATTATCATATCTTCTTTAATTTGTGTACTATTTTCATTTAAACTTTTGTTTCTACATAATTTTTCAGTTGATAAGTATGATGGTCTTTGTTTTTGACATGTTAACTTGTACGATACACGAAACATTATGTCTTTTGTTCCCACTTAAATAACTCCAGGCGACCTCTTGGATGATATTTATTGAAGTCATGTAATCAAGTTCCCTCACATTAAATTAATTTAGAGTCCATCGTAGAACATTTCCTTAAACCCTCAAACAAATTCCCACTCAGTAAATATGATTTAATTGGGGTTAGTCATGAAAAAGCTGAATGTTTTCTCAAATTGGAGTGCTTGGAGTTTTAAATTAATAATGAGGTCAAATTAATTGACCACCAATTGAACATCAGTAGCCTGAGGTTAGTGGTAGTGAACTGGACTAGATGTGTCCTTAAGAACATGATGATTGCTTTAACACATTTTAAAATCACATTAACCTCTGAAATATAGTATATTCAGTATAGAAAGACAATTTACAGATCATACAAATTTTTAGTCTTGTTCAGCTACATGTCCATAAAAAAAGAACCTAACAATAGGAATTGTAAAAGATTAGAGTGGTTCTGTTTTTAAAATAAAAAAAAACAAAACACAATCTTAACAACAGTAAAACTTTTGATTAGGACTACTTAAGATTAAAAAAAAAAATTTTAAACGTATATATAAAAAAAACATGAAACAGTTTGAAGACAAAAGCGCTAAGCCAAAGAGATTATATTGATTAAATTTAGCTGTATATTGGCCATGAGGAAAGACAGATTAAGAAATGGTTGATATCTCTAAAATGGCAACCCTAATAATAATAAAATTATATATGGTTTGTGCAATAATAAGAATAGGAAAGATAAATTTGCTATTCTTAATACCTCAGTAGCCTTGAATTTAAGACCTTTTCCTAATAATGCTGAAGTGTGACTGTAGCAAATTCAATCTTGATGATGTTAGTTTGATTTTTACTTTGCAGCATTTCTGTACTCAAATTAATCTTCTATAAAAAATTTAAACCACATCTCAAAACACACAGTTTCAGAACAGCTTTTAATGTACAATTATTGTCTTGTTTTATGCTTATTAATGTGCTATTTATTTAAGTGTTATATTGTTATGATTTTGTTTGATGTACTTGGCGTTCTGTTCGTAATTTTACTTGTTTCCTGTAAAGTGTCTAAGTGTTTAGCAAAGCACCACACAAATAAAATGTATTATTATTATAATTACTATAAAAGCCAATGTAGAGCTGTAAAACAATTAAAATTTGACAAGAATGTTTTAGATAAAGTTTGATAATCGAATTGATTAAAAGAAAAAGTGCAGATAATGTTGTGTACAACGCAACCTGATTGCACTGTGGAATTAAAACTTGGTGTGTACGGCAAAATCAGTTTTGTTTGTCTGTGTGTGTGTAAAAAAAACCTAAATAAAAAAAGAAAAGTACAGACTTTATGCGTTAATGACAAGCAACCCCCCCATCTGACTTTTCTTAACTCTCTGAAGTATTTCTAACCTTCCCCATGATTGTGCCCTCATGGCTCTTTTTGCTAATAATACGCCTGAGCAGCCGCGTCGCCTCTGGACTGTGCGGCCCTGCTGGGGTTGTTACTCCGCGGTTTGATTGCATAATTGCAGCCAACAGCGTTGTGTGTCAGCCACCATCTCATTGCTTTGCACTTGAATTGAAAATCCCCCCTCAGCTATAAGCCACTCTCCGCTCCGTCCTGCCCGTACAGTAACCGCCTCGCTCTGCGTCTAGCATCCGTCTCCGCTGCTGTTTCCAGGATTCCAGGCTGCCTTTCCTTTTTTTTTTTCTTGCTTTAAAAGCTGAAAACACACACATCCAATCTGCTCTTTTTCTGTCTCCGTTCACAGATGGTTCGCAGGCATGAAGGAGCACTGACTGAAGGTTTGCCTACTTTGAAGTTTAAGGGAGTTTATTTGGAGAAATCCTGTGTGTTTTATTTTTTGGTTTTTTGCACTGATTGTGTGTGTCGGAGCAGAAAGATGAACGCCAAGAGAAGAGGAGGGAAGCCAAACAGAGGAGGAGGGAGGTTTAACAAGCCCAGAGGAGGCGGAGGTGGCGGAGGTGGAAGCCGGAAGGGAGGAGGAGCCTTTCGCTGGGATGACGACGATGATGATTTCAGTCTTGATTTTGGACCCTCTCGCTCCAGCAGGTACTCACTGCATCACTTGTCACTTTATCGCCTTTGCCTTCCCTGAACTTCTGTCTCTTCAGACCTGGCAAAGGACGAGGCGGCATCGGTGGTGCCGGCGGTGGCGGGCGTGGAAGGGGGAGAGATGCGGGACGAGGACGGGGATTTAATGATCGCCGAAGGGACTCGAAGGGCGACAGGAAGCCCCTCCCCAGGTCCCTTGTGAGCACCAGGGTCCCTCTGAAAGCAGGCGACGGCAGCAGGCCCGAGGCGAGCAGCATGCCCTTGCAGAGGATCTTCATGACCAATGAGAACCAAGAGCAGCTCAAGGAGTTGCTGCGGGAGCTGCAGACGCAGGATTTTGACGAGCCTTATGAGTGAGTCTACACTTCTGTTATTACTATTTTATTAGTTATTGGGCACAAACTTATGACTCTGTTTGCAACAGGGAGTCTGGCTCTGATTATTCACAAGAAGAGGGGGAGGAATATGATGAGTTGGATCCTCGTGAGGAAGGTCAGTTTTGGGTCACTAACGATGAGCCTGTGGAGCGAGATGAGAGCCCTGCTTATTACCCAGAGGAGGAAGAGGAAGAGGAGGAAGACAAGGAGCGGCCCACACCTGAACCCGTTATCTCCTTATTTGCTGTTGGGAAGCTCTGCAGGTGATCACATCATAAAGTTTATGTTGGGAGGTGAAACAGGGTTGAAACCTGAAACCTGAGCTGCTCCTGAAATTAATCAGTTTATATTAAAACTTTGGAAAAGTTTGGACTTTAACCAAATTACTTTTACTAATTATTTGATTTTCCAAACTTTATTTCTGATATTATCATGTCTGTGTTTTTTTGTTTTTCTTTCATTCTTTCCTTCTTTTGTCCTTCCTTTCATCCCCTTTTCCTTCCTTCTACTAACATCTTTAATTATAAATATAATAACAGATACAAGTTTATGCAAGTCTTCAGTTTTTCATTGAATAATTAATTGAATTTCCACAACAGAATTACATTAAAGGTCCCAGTAACATGATGTAGATCTGTTTTTGTCAGCTTTTTTTGGTTTTTTAGATAATTTTCCATGAATATCAACATCCCAGAAATGAAAACAGATCCATTCTTATTTATCCAAAGTTCTATGTTATTTATTTTAAACATAATCAAAATAATATGGTGTTTTTTTAAAAGTTACAACTAATTTCTTTTAGTAGATTTTTATCTAAAGCTCATGTAACACTTGGTGCTCTAAACCAGTTTTATTTATTTTATTATTTATTTACTTGTAACATTTTTGTGTTCCCTTTTGAAGATATGGTTTGGACAGGGAGAGAAGCAAACAGGCTCTGGAGTCCGGCGGAGGAGAATTCGGGTCGACTTTAGAGCATCTCCTCCTCCAGGTCTTCAGCGAACGCTATGGACAGAAAGCGGTTTCCCCCGATGGCCTCCAGGGGGTGCCGATGGACGAATGCCTGAGCCAGCGTCAGGAGGAAGCCCTAGCGTTGGCTGCCATTTTTGGCGACCGTTTCTACGAGCGCATCGCCAACGCCGTGTGGACGGTGTCTCTGGACGTCCCCTTCCTCTCTGACAAACCGGCCCGAAACGGAGTCGATGCCGCGGGCAAAAACAGCCGCAACGTTTGTAAATTCTACCTCAAAGACCGCGGCTGCCGCTTCGGCGACAAATGCCGGTTCAGACACGAGCTTCCGGGTAGAGAGAAGTCCGGGGCGGGTTCCTTGGACCCAAAAGGGCCAAGCCAGCCCGGCTTCACCAGCTACTCTCCTCCTGAGTATGAGCTGGAGGTCCGCTTCCCAAAGGGAAACCGTTACCCTCACCAGGCGCCGATAGTTGCCTTCAGCACCAACGACGAGTCGGTAGCAGCCGCGGGGAGACTCGGTGTCACCGAGAAGCTGTTTGGAGAAGCACTAGCTGCGGCGAAGAGCGGCGAGCCCGTCGTTTACACCCTGATCACCCTCTGCGAGGACGAGCTCAGTATGAAGGAGCTTCTGGCCATCGGGCATCACAAGTACAGCACGCCGCCTCCTGTGGTGGCACCACAACCGAATCCTCTTGGCATCGCAAAGAGCAGAACCAGCAGCACGAACAGCAGGAGGGCCGCTCCACCAGCAACCCAGAAACCAGAAAGTGAGTCATCCAGGTCCGCAGACATCTGACATTTGTTGTTTCGCTTTTGATGCCTGTTTTTCCTTTCAGTAAAAGCGACTGGGAAGGCTGAGGAGCCGGAGGAGGAGGCAGAGGTAGAGGTGGAGGTGGAAGCCGTCCCAGTGGAGGCTGAGAGCTACGTCAACCTGAGGAAGAAGATGGAGAGCAAGCACAGTCAGAAAACTGAGAACCTCCTGCAAGAAAACGGCAAGCTGTGTCGAGACTTCCAGAGAAAACGGGTAAATCTGACTGAAAACATCAGGAACTTTACATTGTCCCCTTCGTACAATAATGGCCTAAGTCGTTTTATCCAAGATAACATTTGGAAAGAAAGAGGTGATTTTATTTTGTGCCAAAACCACTTTTGCCATAACTGTAGAAAGGTGTCCATTTATGTACTTTAGTACGGAAGATGATCAGGGCCACTAATAAAAACTGAATTCTGACTTTAATGTCAATATTATGACCTTTTTTCCCCCCCAATTTCTGACATTTTTCTTCTGACGTTTTTTTTTTCTAATGCTGATGTTTTTTTCCCCTCCAATTTCTGACATCTTTTTCTCCAAATTCTAAAGTTTTTTTCTCCAAATTTTGAAAAAAAAAATTCTCTCCAAATTCTGACTTTAAACTCAGATTTCGGACTTCAATCTCAGAAGGCCGAATCTCAGAATTTGGACTCTAAACCCTGAATCCAGTCTCTGAATTCTGAATTTTTTTCCTCAGAATTCTAACTTTTAGACTTATGCTTCTCTTTCATTCCCGGCCCAGTCTTCCCGGCGCTTTAAGTCTATGCTGGAGCAGAGGAGGAACCTCCCGGCTTGGCAGGAGAAAGAGAACATCCTGGATGAGTTGGACAGCTGTCAGGTTCTGGTGATCAGCGGGATGACCGGGTAAGGCGACGCTCTTCATCCGTCGTGTTTCTGTTCTCTGTGCATTTTTAAAACGTCTCCCATCTTTCCAGGTGTGGTAAGACCACTCAGATTCCTCAGTTCATCCTGGACGCCTCTCTGGCCGGTCCCGCCGGACAGGTGGCCAACATCATCTGCACCCAGCCTCGGCGGATTTCTGCCATCTCTGTGGCTCAGAGAGTTGCACAGGAGCGGGCCGAGTGTCTGGGGAACTCGGTGGGCTACCAGATCCGCCTGGAGAGCGTCAGGGTATGCAAACATGCTGGTTTATATTCCATTAGTAAGTGCGTGTGCAGGATTTTAACATTTCATGACATTTAAACTCATTTCAAACTCTTGATTACATGTAGAGGAAACCCAAATGTGGATACCTTACATTTGCCATTATTTCAGCACCTTGCAGAGAAGATAAATCTCTTTCTTCCCTCCAATTTTCCAGACGTCGGCCACCCGGCTGCTGTACTGCACCACAGGCGTTCTGCTCAGAAGACTGGAGGGCGACGCAGACCTCAGAGGAGTCTCGCACGTTATTGTGGATGAAGTGCATGAGCGGACAGAGGAGAGGTAAGCTTACTGAACTCAGATGAATGTCAAAACCTGTGCAGAGTCTTCATGTTTTCTTTATGTCTTCTGTTTTTGTTTTTTTTTTGTTTTTGTTTTCCACACAGCGACTTCCTGCTGTTGGTGCTTAAGGACCTTATTACAAAGAGGCAAGACCTGAAGATTATTCTAATGAGTGCCACGCTCAATGCCAACCTCTTCTCTGAGTATTTCTACGACTGTCCTACTATCCATATACCCGGTACAGACTCTGGTCCACAGTAAATAACTTGAATGTGGAACTTTAATGCATCTAATCTAAATGTTCCTCTTCTCCAGGTCGTACATTTCCTGTTGATCAGTTTTTCCTTGAAGATGCTGTTGCTAAAACTGGGTAATAATCTCCACTTTTCTTCTAGCTAAACTCATAATTGTTTTATTGCAGCAGGGTTCCTAAGTAGTCTGGAAAAGCCTGGCATTTGATTTGATATTTTCCAGGTCTGGATGAAATGAAATGTTTGAATTTTCACATTTTACTCTTTATTCCTCTTGTCTTCCTTTCTTGGTTTCCGTCTTTGCTCCTTTGTTTCTTTGTCTGTTTTTCTTTCCATTGTCTGATTTTTACTTTATTTTTTCTGTTGTTTTTCTTTCTCTCTTTCATTCATTGTTTCTTTTTACTTTCTATCTGTCTTGCACCTTTTTTTCTTGTTTTCTGTCTTTGTTGTTTTTTCATTTCTGTCTGTCCTTTATCTGTCTGTTTGTCCTATCTGTCAATCCATTATTACATCTGACCCTGCCCCCCCCCAATCCTTTGTTTCATTTATGTTTCCAGCTACGTCATAGAAGACGGCAGCCCTTACTTGCGCTCAGGAAAGCAGAACTCGTCTTCCGCAAGCAGCCAAAGAGTTACGAGGGACACGGTGGACGACTTGGGCGACGACGTGTGGAACTTCATGTCTTTCTGCAAGAAAGATTTTGTCAAAGACTCGACCCCAGACCAGCAGCTCAGCCTGCAGGAGCTCACCATTAGATACAAAGGTGAGTTTAGAAGAAATTATTCAGCTTCAAGGTTCTTTTGGTGTTTTAATGATCCACTTTACTCTTATAGACACAAAGAAATCTGTCCTTAAAACTATTGCTGCCATGGACCTGGACAAGATCAACATGGACTTGGTGGAGAGCCTGCTGGAGTGGATAGTGGATGGACAACACAACTACCCACCAGGTCAGAGTTCCTCAGAGCCAGTCAAGACACTTTGTGCTGTCTTCGTAAAACGGTGATATTCTTAATATTTTAAACTACTTGTATTGGTTTGATTGCAGGTGCTGTGTTGGTGTTTATGCCAGGCCTTGCTGAGATTAAAATGCTTTATGAGCAGCTGCAGTCCAACAGAATATTCAACAACAGACGCACCAACAGGTTTGGGACCTTTATTAAAATATTTTTTTTTTGAAGTGCAATTATTATTATTTTTTTAAAATAATAAAAAATAATAAAATAATAAATAAAAATAATAAAAACGTTTTAGTCAGTGGGCGAAATTGTCTTCAAGAAAAATGACAAGAATCCCTTAAAATAAACTGAAAAATTTACTTACAACTCGTTCTCTTTTTTAAGTTAAGAATTTAGAGTAGTACTCAGTTTAAGATGATTGCTCCACCAATAAAAGATTCACTTATTCTAAGGCTTTTTGCACATCCTGTGAATTCACTGAATTACATGATTCTCAGTTTGTAAAAGATCCACGATGTTCAATTTCTGTGTTTGTCTCTCACACACACACACCAGATGCGTGGTCTACCCCCTCCACTCCACCCTGTCCAACGAGGAGCAGCAGGCAGTCTTCAGCCGCCCCCCCGAGGGCGTCACCAAGATCATCATCTCCACCAATATCGCGGAGACCTCGGTAACCATCGACGACGTGGTTTATGTCGTCGACTCTGGAAAGATGAAGGAAAAGAGGTGGGATTAGATTAGATTAAACAGATGAATCCTTTTTTAAAAAACGGTTTTGAGACGAGTCCGTGTTGCGCTGTCTGTTCTCAGGTACGATGCTTCCAAGAGCATGGAGAGCCTGGAGGACTCGTGGGTGTCCCGGGCCAACGCGCTGCAGAGGAAAGGTCGAGCGGGCCGAGTGGCCTCGGGGGTTTGCTTCCACCTCTTCACCAGCCACTGCTTCCGCCATCAGCTGGCCGAGCAGCAGCTGCCCGAGATCCAGAGAGTTCCCCTGGAGCAGCTCTGCCTGCGGTCCGTCCGTCTGCTTCCTGGCTTTGCTCTTTTGTCGAAGCGGAGTTTTTAAATTCTAACTCGTATTTCCTACTCTTTCCATGACAGAATTAAGATCCTGGACTTGTTCGCCGAGCAGCAGCTGGAGTCCGTCTTCTCTCGGCTCATCGAGCCGCCAGCCGAGGGGAGCCAGGACGCCGCCAGGCAGCGCCTCCAGGACCTGGGAGCTCTGACCCCGGATGAGAAGCTGACCCCACTGGGCTACCACCTGGCCTGCCTGCCCGTCGACGTGCGCATCGGGAAACTCATGCTGTTCGGCGCCATCTTCCGCTGCCTCGACCCGGCGCTCACCATCGCAGCCAGTCTGGCCTTTAAATCACCGTTTGTAAGCAGGCCTCGGATTTTCTTTGCAATGTGAATCACAACTACGTGGAGCTAATCTCTAATATGAAAAGAGAAAAACAATCCAACATCCTGATTCCTGAAGCCTTTGTGCATTTGGGCCGTTTCCAGGTGTCACCATGGGATAAGAGAGAGGAAGCCAGTGAGAAGAAACTTGGCTTTGCTGTGGCCAACAGTGACCATCTGGCTTTGTTACAGGCATACAAGGTACTGACTGTTATTTTTTTTTCTACATGGTATGAACGGCATTACACAGTCTAATTATCTTTCCCACCATCTGTGTGATAAATCTCTTGCTTCAGTGTAAAAAAGCAATCCACTGTCTTATGATACAGCAAGAAAATGTGATAGAAATATCTGGGAATGTGAGTTTTGGAACAGTACAAATTGTGTAACGGATCCTCTCCCTCCTCGGCAGGGTTGGTGCTGCGCTGCAAAGAGCGGTAACCAGGCCAGCTTCCGCTACTGTAGGGAGAACTTCCTGTCCTGGCGCAGTTTGCAGGTCAGAAATCACAAACGTCTTAGATAAAAGTTTGGGATCATGTTGTGAAATAATTCTTTAAACTTTGCTCCCTGTCCAGGAAATCGCCAGCCTGAAGAGGCAGTTTGCAGAGCTGCTGTCAGACATCGGCTTCATTAAGGAGGGATTGAGGGCTAGGGTTATTGAACGCTTATCCTCACAGGGAGCGGATGGTGTTTTGGAGGCTACTGGGCCTGAGGTGAGTCACATGCACACACACACACACACACACACTGAATCCATCATTTTGCTTTAAACGTGAAGAACGCCTCTTAAAATCAGTCACATTTTGCTTCCCAGGCCAACCTTAACTCAGAAAACATCCGCCTGATGTCTGCAATGCTGTGCGCAGCTCTCTATCCAAATGTGGTGCAGGTGATTGTCCTTCGATGTTTCCTGCTCCCAATAATTTAAAAAAGGTTCTTTTATGAGCTGAAGCTCGATATTTTTGGTCGATCCAGGTTCGAGCTCCGCAGGGGAATTACAAGATGACCAGCAAGGGAGCCATGAAGATGCAACCGAAGGCCAACGAGCTGCGCTTCATGACCAAGAGCGACGGCTGCGTCCACATCCACCCCTCGTCCGTCAACTACACAGTAAGCTTGAGCCGCACGGAACCGCCGAGGTCAGCTCAGACCAAAAAAAAAAAAAAAAACGTGATTCTTTCGACTCTGAGGTGCGTCATTATGGCAGTCCCTACCTGGTTTACCACGAGAAGGTGAAGACGAGCCGCGTCTTCATCAGAGACTGCAGCATGGTGTCCGTCTACCCGCTGGTGCTGTTCGGAGGCGGTCAGGTCAACGTGGAGCTCCACAAAGGGGAGTTTGTCATCTCTCTGGATGACGGCTGGATCCGGTTCGCAGCAGCGTCGCATCAGGTCAGACAAACTATTACGGATGAAATAAAATAAATAACTTGATCCCAAATTCTTCTTTTGTTGGGTCGAGACTACCAACCGACCAGCCTGTGTGTGTGTGTTTTCCAGGTGGCTGAGCTGGTGAAGGAGCTGCGCTGGGAGCTGGACCAGCTGCTGGAAGACAAAATCAGGAACCCGAGCATGGACCTGTGCAGCTGCCCCCGAGGTTCCCGCATCATCCGCATGATCGTCCACCTCATAACCACCCAGTAAGGCCCCGGCTGAGCTCCTCATGATCCGTTTACCCTGAAGGGCTAAAACATGTGGAGCTCTGCTATTGACTGTAATTGAATCTCCAGCTCTATGCAGAGGATCAAGTCTTATTTTTGATATCTTGTTTTGTGTATCAATTCCAAACTATTGCTGCACTAAAGCACACGTGCACTTGATGTCAGATACACTTTTTAGGTGGTCATTGTAGGTGGCGATGGGGTTGTCTGTGTCAGAACTTGAGCTTTTTCTCGGGTCCATATTGGATTTTTTTTTTTTCTAATTCTGAAGTGACTGCATGCAAATGTGTATTTATTTGAAATGCATGATTGATTGAGATCCAAGAGTTGTTGCATGGTTTTCAGATATTTTCCCAATATGCTGAATGTATTTTTCTGTCGAAATGATGTCAAAACTACACTGTAACAACGTGAACGGAAGGGCTAGAGAGACGGGACGTGATCTGCGCTGCCAAAGAAAGCCGTCATCTTTCAAATAACAAACCCCACTTCACAGTGCCCTGCAAATAAAACTGAAAGTAATACCTGGTTTCAGTATATTCTTTGTCTTAAAAGGCTAATTTTTCTACAAAGTTTCACTTCAATTGATGCCTTTTCTATTATTAAGACGTAATGAGGTTAGAGTTGGGTTGGGAGGTTTGCTCTCTTGGATTCAGTGAAGAAATGTGGAGGTCTGTGAGAAAGGCCAGTCGCTTTATTCAGTCCAGTGTCCACGGTCTCCAGGACAACAGGCTATAAACAAACGGAGTATCACCTTCTCACCAGGACGCATTTGGTTGCTACTCCGAATCGTGCCAAGACAACCACTGGTAAGAATTATTTTGTGTTTTTTTTTTACCATTATACTTTTAACTTATTTTCTTATTCATCTGAATCTTATGTGTAATGTCTCTTCCAGAAATGTAAAATATCTTCTGCTATGGTAAAGTACCAGTCTATGACTGGTAAAGTTATTATTTTAAAAAGCCTACCTATCAATCACATATTAAGAAAAGTTACTTTTTATTTTCTTTCTGTAAGCCTATCAAGCCGAGATCCCACAGCTCCAAGTCTGCCAAGAAAACCAGGAGTCCAAAAACTCTTAAAAAAGAAATCTTCTTCCAAATGCAACAAGATGGAGGTGGACGTCCTCAGCTCTGCAGCCTTGGAGAAACTCTACTACATATCCCACAATGCACCAGACTGTCTGGAATACAGAGGGTTTGGGTGGCCAAATTCCCAAAAGAAGAAGGGAACAAAACAGAAGAAAGAACAGATAAGATCTGCCAAACATTAAAGGGTTACAGCGCCATCTGTTGAAAGAACATTTTTAATGTAAGAGTTGAGGCTCAAAGGAATGAGAATGTTATTGTCATTTTCTGTAACATTATTGTAGGCTTGAAGATTGAGAACAATGTTTGTGAAGGTGTAGCAAAACGTTTGGCAGTTGTTACTAAAAATTCAGAAGGTAGTTTAATTATATTGTACATCTCAATGCACTTTAAACATTATCATCACACTGCATTATAAAAAAAAACACACGACCAGTGCCGGCAAACTTTAAAGTGATCCCACCAGTTAGCTGCATTATTCGTTAAATCAAGTTTCTAGGCAATTTACCCAAGGAGGAAAACTCCAATGGGAACAAGGATTTATTACAGAGAAGGGAAACGAATACTGCTCCTGGAACTGCTTATGCTTTTACTCATGTCAAATAATCCTGTAGCGAATGCACACCCCCGTCCACCCTGAGACAACATAACCCTGTGGATAAATAATCTCTGCAGAAGATGTCTCCTCTTCCTTGAAGCACAGTCCAGCTTTGCTCACTCAGGGGGCTTCTTCTTGGCCTCCACGTCCTTTTTAAAAGCTTCAATTTTCTTGGCTATGTTGGGTACCTAACCGGGTCAGAATCTAGGTTAATATTGGCAACAGAACATTTAAATAGAAATAGCAATTGGCAAATAAGAGAAACAGCCTTTGTCTTTTTTCTTTCAGTATGAGCAGGGTTTCACATTTATAGGGCAGGGGTGTCAAACTCTTATAGAGCTGCTTGTGCCAGAATGTATTTATAAAACCCGTTAAAAATATTACTGAATTCTTATAATTAAATAAAGGGCCACATAAAAAGCTATGGTGGGCCAGATTTGGCCCTCGGGCCTTGAGTTTGACACATGTGGGATAGGGAATAAAGTCTAGAAATATGACATTTTTAATGAAACAAATAAACAAAACTTACTTCATAATTTTGAGCAAGGTACATTCCCACTACATTCCCCAAAGTGAAGCCAGCCTGCAAACAAAGAAGTAGAGCTGTTATTCATCCCACATCTTTTTAGAGGGTCTCTACTGCTCACTTTACTGTGTACAGCAGAAAAATAAAAGGTACGACAGAAAACTGTTTTTACACAGAAAAAACTTTGTTACAGCAACTCCGTAAAGCAAACTGTCTTGTAATTGTAGGAGCTTTCTTTTCTTTAGATCAAGGACATTCACCCAGCGCTGACAAAATTACCAACTGATTAATAAACTGATAATATATCCACTAAACTAGACCTTATTCACAAATCATAATTTATCTTGAAACGAAAATTAAGTTGTATTAATGGGGTGTCAATCTTTCACATTTTCAATGTTTTTTGCTCTTAATCTTTTACAATACAAACCTACTGTAACTTGCTGCCATCTTAGTTAATTTACTTTCAGATTAAATTGTTTAATCTATTTATGGCATAAATATTGCTAGTAGCATACATATTTTGATGTGCCAAAAAATTGTAACAAACTCATTCAATCCTATAATGACAGAATCTCTCAGGTATTTTCTCATGATTAACTTTTAACAGATATTTTATCAGCATGTAGCGCTAACAGTTAGCATTTAAGCTACTCCGGACTTGGCAAAACTACGGCTGTCAGGCGTCGACGTGGAAGAATAACTCACCAAAAACTGCAACATGTCGACGTAAATAAACTTATCAAAGTTCTGCTCCTGTTACTGATAAACTTTGTAGCTAAAAGCAGGTCGGTGCGTCAAAGTTAAACGATCCAAACCAGCTAGCTAACGAAGCTAGCCGTCCACAAATACGCATGCGCGTGACAACGAGCTGTTTCCGTCCTGACTTGTAGTCTTTTTCCTTTCAGCTGAAGAAACTGCAACTCCCAGCTCCACGCGGTCTCCGTTGTCGCAATGGTGGTTCCGGGGGGACATTGAATGACTTTGGGTCCATCTCGACATAGAGCCTCTTTAAAACCCGTTGACCAGCAAATATGGAGGCTCTTATCCCGGTGATAAACAAGCTGCAGGATGTGTTCAACACCGTGGGGGCCGATATCATCCAGCTGCCGCAGATTGCAGTGGTGGGGACTCAGGTAAAAAGCTGCGCCTGTGAGCATTTTGGTGATAGCAGCTGTCATGCTAGCCCTATAACCTTGCTTCAAACATGCACAAATGAAGCGGAAGCACTAATATTACAGTGTTTGATTTAATTGCACTTTATTATATCCTTGAAATAAGTGAGATTTGACCAAATGGTTATGACGAAACCGTTTTTACTGGAGCTGATGCACATGATCAAATCTGCACACTGGTGAATGTTATCAGCCCACATTCTTAAATTAGCCCCAGTTGTCTAAAAGCAGGTCGGTTCCTGAGTGCAAACACCCCAGCTGGCTGAATATGCTTCCATATCAGGCTGTGTTTATATTGTCTTCGTGCCAACAGAGCAGTGGAAAGAGCTCTGTGCTGGAGAGCCTGGTGGGCAGGGACCTGCTGCCCCGTGGGACTGGCATTGTAACCAGGCGGCCCCTCATCCTTCAGCTGGTCCACGTAGATCCTGGAGACCGCCGGAAAAATGAGGAGGGAGGTGGGTGCCTGCAAGAAATTCACTTCTTTCCTTGACATATGTGGTGTTCGGTCAATAGAAAAAAATATCCAATGCAGTAATGAACATAAATAAACACACCATTTTGAATTTTATAGAGATATATATATATCTGGATGCACTTTACTGCTACTTTTTCCATTAAATCCAACAAATACAGTAAGGATATTCAATAAATGTGGAATCCTGATCCTGTGGAATTAAATAGGCTGGACTTTTTTTATTTATTATCTTTATCTTTAGATAGTTTCCCACATGATTGGAGTAAAGCAATCAGTTTTCTCTCTCTCTGTGTCACTATTTTCCGAACCACCTGCAGAAGCAAAGCAGAGCGCCTCAGAGTTACAGCGTTCCAGGTGTCTGTATTTTTCATAGCTGAATTTAGCGTCTTGTAGCTCAGCCATGATTCCTCTTCCTCTTCCATATTCTTAGCTGCTTAGATAAACCACAACATTACCTCTGGCCAGATGTTGATCCTTGCATTAGTTGTGTTTGATTTGCCTTTTGTACACAGCAGTTTCTTTCTAGCTTTAATAAGTTGTTACTGTTTTGTTTTTTTAAAAAATATATGTTTATGACTCAATTTCTCACTGTGTCTCACAGATGTGGAGGAGTGGGGGAAGTTTCTACACACTAAAAATAAGGTATTCCTCCACGTAATCCTGAACAGTGTGGTTATCTTGGTCATGACTTGTTGTGAAGCTTTCCTCCTTTTTTTCTTTCCATTTTGCAGATCTACTCAGATTTTGATGAAATCCGACAGGAAATTGAAAACGAAACAGAGCGAGTGTCGGGGAATAACAAGGTGAGATGGAGAGATGGAGAGGTGGTGTGTTTGTGTGTTTCCTGACGGCCAAAAAGTTACTGCGATTGGAAAACAAAATGAAAAGCAAAATGTTGTTTTAGCCTTTTGTTTGGATCATTTGCTATTTTTAACAAAGTCTCATAACTAAAAACCGCCTTGGCTGCACCAAAGTGCTGCTGAGTAAAAGTCACTGGGTTGTTAAAAGTTGAATACTTTGCTTTCTGTGTAACATTTTGCCCTGTAAAAATATTATTTGTCAGTAATGATTAAATTAACTGATTAAAAGAAGTAAAAGTCCCCATCCGAATTAACCATTGCTTGCTCATTCTTGAGTCGCTGTCTGGAGTTTTGTGTCTGAAGTTGATTCTGACGTTTATTTAGTTATTTTAGAGCTGATTAATCTCAGGCATCTCAATGATACGACTGTTTGAGGGGTTGGCAGGAGCTGGGCTGTCTTTTGGAAATCCATTATTCAAGTGCAGTCTAACATTATTAAGTTATAAATATACTGCTGGAGGGGCGTGCTGTGGTGGCGTAGCGGTTAGCGCGACCCGTATTTGGAGGCCTTCAGTCCTCGGCGCGGCCGTCGCGGGTTCGACTCCCAGACCCGACAACATTTGCTGCATGTCTTCCCCCTCTCCTTCCCCGTCTCATAAGGGACACTAGAGCCCACAAAAAGACCCCATAGAGGGGTTAAAAAAAAAAATATATATATATATGTATATATATATATACTGCTGGAGAGATAAACAAAGATCCTGTGGTATCTGCTGCCTGGCGAACAGCAATATACTCCTCATCTGATCGCAGCCTGTAGGAGAATCTAAACGTATCTCGCTGCTTCTGATTCTGTGACGGACAACCCACTGAGCTAACTTCCTGTTCCTCTGCAGGGAATCAGCGACGATCCCATTCACCTGAAGATCTTCTCCCCTCACGTCGTCAACCTCACACTGGTGGATCTGCCAGGAATCACCAAGGTAACCCATCCCGTTTCCGGCTCCCGCAGGACGAGCCTTTCGAGCGCTCTGTGAAGAAATCTGACACCATCTCCTCTACCTTCTGGACCCGCTCCTCTCCAGGTGCCTGTGGGTGATCAGCCCAAAGACATCGAGATCCAGATAAGAGATCTGATCCTTAAGCACATCTCCAACCCCAACTGCATCATCCTGGCGGTCACGGCGGCCAACACGGACATGGCCACCTCGGAAGCCCTTAAGGTGGCCCGGGAGGTGGATCCAGACGGTACGAAAGCAAAACCTGATCTTTAAATGGCAGCGATCCTCGCCGAGCTTTCGTTTTGAATGGATGTGAATCTCCAGGCAGGAGGACGCTGGCCGTGGTGACCAAGTTGGACCTGATGGACGCCGGTACGGACGCTATGGACGTGCTGATGGGCAGAGTCATTCCTGTTAAGCTGGGGATCATTGGAGTTGTGAACAGGTGTGAGCAGCATTTTATTATCAAACATGAAAGTGGCCATGATGCCTCATCGTTATGGGTAGGCATTAGGGCAAAAAAAGAGAAATGTATAAGTTTTCTTTTTTTATCGTAAAATCCCAATTTGATAAAAAATAATATTCGTTTGTATAATTTTACTAACTTGAGTCAAACACAACTGAGGTTTAAAAAACGTGACTAAATGAAAAATTGTGTATGATGATTATCATATTCATTATTTAACTTCAGCTTCAGATGATGCATATCAGAAGTGACGTGTTTAATGTACAATCAAAACAACTCCAACCTTTTATCATTGCAGCAACTAAATATGGCTTTAATGTTAATTATATATTAAGAGTTGAATGCCAACTAAATAATAGTAACTGTTTATGGTTTTATCATTAAAGCCCTAAAAGCAGAAGCTAAGCGGTGAGGCTGAAGGAAAAGAAACAAAACTGATGTGAAAGCATAGACCTTTATTGTATAGAATGTGTGTTACAGACAATCTTCCCCTTTTTGCAGATCATGGATAGATTGTTGTCCTTCCAGATGCAATGTTATTAGCATAGTTCCCACCCCTGCTCTTAGCTGAGCTCAAGTGAACTCAGGCATACGTTGTTGTGGTACAATGTAGATTTCTTTCTGTAAATGTTTCTGGTCTGAACCCTCAGGAGTCAGCTGGACATCAACAATAAGAAGTCTGTGACCGACGCCATCCGCGACGAGTACGCCTTCCTGCAGAAGAAATACCCGTCGCTGGCCAACAGAAACGGAACCAAATACCTGGCCCGGACCCTGAACAGGCGAGCTCACCTCTGGGGGAAATGGTTCAGCAATAATGCAGTGCATGAAAAGTCAGTTTTTAAAAGTTCATAGCAGTAAAAAGATCAGAATTTGCATTCCCACATCGAGCTGCTCCCACTGCCGTGCTTCATGTCTGTTAACCTTTTGCCCACTGTGCCTTTACCGCTATTCTTCAAATATAATGATGAAATAAACACACATTTCATCAAACCAAAGACATTTTTAAAAAAGCTTAAACTGCAGATATTTTTGCTATTTTAAAACTTTGATTTTTATTTTTTTTTAAGACATTAGTTCTATAATCCAGGAAATATTCTAAGGTGATGGAAGTCTGTGTTTGTAACTACTCCTATTTGTCTCTGAATGTCGCATAGACAGAGGTAAAACAATATGTTTACATAAATTAAGTATTTTTTCCAAGCTAAACATCAATTACAAAACAACAATGCAGTTTTTTTTCTTTATTTCTGATATACAAAATATTGACTTATTATCTGCACCTCCTACGACGTTTCTAGCTCTGAAGCAGCTGATGTTCCAGCTCTGAGTCGCCTCAGTAAAAATAAATTCTCATAATTTCAGCTCAATTTTTTCAATTTCTTCAAGCGTGCAGCCGCCTCTCACATCCCCCACAACAACAAATTACACCCAGGCAGGAGTCCTGCTGAATGATGTTTGTTGTTTTGTTCGTATTATGTGGCTCTCCTTTTTTATTTATTTACTTTTTATAGACCAAAGAACTTGTAAAACAACTCTCTGACATTCAGCTCTCATATTTTGTATTTGTGCTTACGCTCCCATATTTACCGTCCCTGTTATCAGAGGACATGAGGTAAAGCCGCATCGCTCCTCCTGGAGCAGCAGGCGTCTTCCCGGAGCCGTCTGAGAATTGCTAATGTCTGTCATTTAAAGCCAAGCGCTCTGCCCTTTCCTCTGCTAATGTCAGGCTACTGATGCATCACATCCGAGACTGCCTCCCAGAGCTGAAGACGCGGATCAACGTCCTGGCGGCCCAGTACCAGTCCCTGCTCAGCAGCTACGGCGAGCCCGTGGAAGACCAGAGCGCCACCTTGCTGCAGCTTATCACCAAGTTCGCCACGGAGTACTGCAACACCATCGAGGGCACGGCCAAGTACATCGAGACGGCAGAGCTGTAAGTAGCGGCTCCGCCACATGGTGGCGCTGTTGAGCCGGTGAGGAAAGAGGAGCGGAACAGCCGCTTCGGTTTCTGATTTAATTTATTTATTTAACCTTTAAGACAAGATAAGATGACTGAGAACAAATTCTTATTTTGAACAATGACCTGTTCAGAAAACTGAAGAATGTCATGAAGTGGAGAAAAAAACAACTGAATACACATAAGTGAGCAGTTTTTAAAAATAGCTACGTTTAGGCCTGTCACCATTACACGTTTTTCTGGTCGATCATTTTTGTTCCAGAAGTTACTATGACAAACGAGTAATGTTGTGGTTTTGAGGCCATTTTTTAAAGTAATATAATGGTAATGGCAAAATAAAGAACACATTCTCAAAGATCAGTAAGCTTTAAATTCTGATGAATATTTAACACTACAACTGGAAGAGATATTAAATATCCAAAGTAAATGAATAAGGCAACAAATAAAATTTATTTTGACGTCTTTGTAAGCAAAATTGTTGAGACCAAAACACCAAACTGAAGACTGTTATCATCCAGTTTTTGGTAGAAAGAGAGGGGAAAAAAAGAGAAACAGTAAATCATGTTAATGGAAATTATTGAGTTTGTTTTAATTGATTTATTGATTAATGTGACAGGCCTACGTAAGGTACTATGATTTTTTTAAAAGTTGATAAATGTCAATATTGAACGTACTCGAGCTTCAGTGTTTGGGGGTTTTTTTTGCAAGTTGTTTCCATTGTTGGTAGCAGCAAAATGAAATGAGGATTGATCTAATGATGTACGTCTGGGACCATCAGAGTGATGAACATATTACAGCGAAAAGTGCAAGTATTGTTGGAAATGCTGAGTGAGAGATATCTATAGTTTTTTAGTTGTGAGTCGGATGCCGCAGCGTTGACATGACGACCGTCTCCATCTCCGGCCGCTGCGTTTCAGGTGCGGTGGGGCCCGGATCTGCTACATATTCCACGAGACGTTCGGCCGGACGCTGGAGTCCGTGGATCCCCTCGGAGGACTCAGCACCATCGACATCCTGACGGCCATCAGGAACGCGACGGTGCGTTCACGTCCTTCCGTTCAAACAGGAAATAACAAATAATAATAAACGGGGCCGAAAGCACGAATCGCCATCGATTATTGGAGTAATCACCTCAATTAGTAATCGATTAATCATCAACAGGAGTACACAGACTCTGAAACATGCAGTTTGCAGAGCTGTAATTAAGCAAAAACTCCTTAAAAAACAAACAAACTCCTTTGTCTATAAATATATTATAATCAAAACTCAAGTGGCAGTTTCTGCTGCCACTTCTTAAATTCTTTTTATTCCTGCCATTTTTCCTTTCCAATTATTAATCGCTTAATAAAAATTTTTTTTTTTTTTAAATCAACAGATCAGCTCCACACTGTCGATAAGTAAAGCTAAAGGAATCCTATGCTGTTTGCATTTTAGACAATAAAATTAATTAGTTGTTTATTTGCATTTTTATACTGCATATAAAAGACTGAAGTGGTTAATTGAAAAATCTACAGAATGCGCCACTTTTTAAAAAAAATTTTTATTTGATTAATCTTCAGAGTAGTTGACTTATTAGTCGTAGCCCTGATAATAAAGCCGTCCCCCGCCGTCCCCGCCGCCAGGGCCCGCGGCCGTCCCTGTTCGTGCCTGAGGTTTCCTTCGAGCTGCTGGTGAAGAAGCAGGTGAAGCGTTTGGAGGAGCCCAGCCTGCGCTGCGTGGAGCTGGTTCACGAGGAGATGCAGCGGATCATCCAGCATTGCAGCAACTACAGCACCCAGGTAGAAAAAACACACTCATTCTGTGTCCTCATCTTCTCCAGATACACACACACACACACGTTCATGATCACACCGTTTTATCTGTCAGGAGCTGCAGAGATTCCCAAAGCTTCATGAAGCCATCGTTGAAGTGGTCACCTCCCTCCTGAGGAAGAGACTCCCCATCACCAACGAGATGGTACAAACCTCTAGCCGCACGCCTGCGTCTGATTGGCTGCAGAGTTTAGGACGAGTTATTCTCCTCGTTGCAGGTTCACAACTTGGTTGCAATCGAGCTGGCCTACATCAACACCAAGCACCCAGACTTTGCCGACGCCTGCGGAGTCATGAATAACAACATAGAGGTGCGCACCCGCTTCACTAATTTCATCTGACCGGAATTTTTTTTTTTTTTACCGTTTCATTTATTTATTTTTATTATTTTAATTTCTAGGAGCAGAGGAGAAACAGGATGAGAGAGCTGCCCGCCGCAGTACCGAGGGATAAGGTAAACGTTTGAGTCGGGTTTCTGAAGTCTCAGAAAGGCAGCTCATTTGCTCTAATATTAGAGTTGGAATCTGCAGCGTCTGCTCACAGCGAGACGACCGGCAAACGCAAACAGCTCCGGATAGTTTCCGTCCAGGAATCTAATCCTAAATCTCCAGGCTCATTCTCTGAGAGTCTTCTCAACTTCCCACTGCCAGCCTCGCCTTTTTTTTTTTTTTTTTTTTTTTTTTTTTACTTCTGTCTTCTCAGAGCCTTTTTTTTTTCCTCCCTCCCCTCCTCTCCTCTTCCACATTTCTGCCCTCATATTCCTGCTAGTCTGTTGGCAAAGGCCCGGCAGGCCCAGCTGCGGTTTCTGGCGAGCCCTCTGCGTCTGGAACAGACGTGGACAGTGCCAAGGTGGGCACAAACTGCAGCCTGCTGGCTCCGCGCCCAGCCGGCTGTGGGTCTGATGGTGCTGCACGGACGGACGGATGGATGAATGGATGGATGCTTAGATGGATGGATGTGCATGAGCTGCTGGCATGCACTGTGATCTTTGTCTGCTGATGTGTTGCTGTCCCTCAGACTGATGGAACTTGCTCTAACAGCTGTGTGCGTGTTTTTCTTCAACCAAAGCTCATCCCACAGGAATCCCTCCAAAAATAATAATCTCCGTCTCTTCCCTGTTTTTCCAACTCAACACTTTTTAATGCTTCTTTGATCTTAGGAAGATCTTGTGAGGCTCAGATCCCGTTTTGGGTTTTATTGGTGAATTTGAACAGTTTTGTTTTTTCTAATAGGGACACACGGATCTGATTTTGATATCAGTTTCGTATCGGCCGATCGGATACAGAAAAACGTTTTTGTTTACATGCAGACTTTATTACAAATTTCATTAATAACTGCACCAGTACGTCACTGGCATGTGCATCACAGATATCAATATCAGATTGGTGCATCTCTAATGAAAATTACAGACTTCTCCATTCTTTGTAAATGGGAAAACTTGAAAAGTCGACTGTGCATCAAATGCAAATTTTACCCCACTGTTCCTTCTGGATTTCAACCTTGTTAACTACATGTCTCTCGGATCAGGAACCTGTGGTACTGATGAAACTTTTTAACGCCAGACTTCTACAGTTGAAGGACAAACGTTGGGTTTCGTTTGCTTTTCTTTAAAACCCATTTCGAGTCGGGTTTATGTGGCTCCTTGTATTGCCCAGCTGTTATTTTAGCTTTGCTTACAAATGTCAGAAAGCTGCTTGGATTCCTTTTTATAATCTCTCAGCATTAAATTTGATCCCCATTTAAAGCAACCAGGTTCCCCCACAGCATGACTTTGCCATTGCCCTGCTTCACACCTTTTAGTAGTTTTGACTTCCAGTGCTGGGTTGCCCAGTTCCGTGTCACTTAAAGACTTTTTGATCTCTGTACTTTTATCTCAAGCGTTTGTGCAGTAGATCCCCACGTCGTGGCTGTGGTGCTGCTTTGCTTCACACCATTTAATCTTTGGTTCATTCTTGAGAGTGTTTTAATGCATAAATTCAAACCTGCAACAAAGCTTCCCACATCATGAACCTGCCACTGCACCAACCACAAACCAACCCTGATATGTAGGATTAAATCAGAGACAAATAAATTAGATGCAGGCCAACTTGTTTGTGCATCTGCTTGTTCCACCAGAAACAATTTTTGTGAATCCTTGTTATCCTAACTATTTTGCTTTTAACCCTTGGTTTGTGTGTGTGTGTGTGTGTGTGGGTGTGTGTGTGGGTGTGTTAGGGAGCGGCTGCAGGGCCTCAAGGTGAGCAGGACGGCACCGGGAACTGGAGAGGGATGCTGAAGAAGGGGGAGGAAACGGCCGGCTCCGGACCAGGAAGTCCCCTGAAAGGAGTTGTTAACTTGCTTGACGTGGTAACCAAACCTCACCCTGCAAAGTGCATTGTTGGATTTTTTTCAACTTTTTATAAATGAACTCCTTTCATTGTTTGGACCTTTTGGTTTGCTTCCCCAGCCGGTCCCGGTTGCCAGGAAGCTGTCGTCACGGGAGCAGAGGGACTGCGAGGTCATCGAGCGCCTCATCAAGTCGTATTTCCTCATCGTCCGAAAGAACATCCAGGACAGGTGGGCTCAGGGGTCTCCTGCTAAACCTTTATACCCTGATAAAAATCCACAGTGGGCTTCTAGAAGTTTATTTCAATGGCATGCTCTCCTGGCCTTCTGACTTTGAAAAGTGGTGTACAAAATGGAGCCTTTTGACATGTCAAACAGGAATTGCTTAACTTTTTATACTCAAAAGTGAAGCATAAAAAAAAAAAAAAGCTTTCTACTGTTATAGGATTTTTTTAAGGGTGACACCAATGACGTCATGTTGGTTGAGGATCTCCATCCGTTTACTTTGCCCCCCCTTCCGCAGTGTGCCAAAGGCGGTGATGCACTTCCTGGTGAACCACGTGAAGGACAGCCTGCAGAGCGAGCTCGTCGGACAGCTGTACAAGTCAGGCCTCCTCAACGACTTGCTGACGGAGTCTGAAGACATGGCCCAGCGGCGCAAGGAGGCTGCCGACATGCTGCAGGTAACATGCGCCGCCCCTCCAGTGTAGGAATCTGGTTCTTCCTATTTTGACTTTTATTATTAATTAGTACATTTTTATCCAACAGGCATTACAGAGGGCCAGTCAGGTGATCGCTGAGATCAGGGAAACACATCTTTGGTGAAAAAGTCACCAGAGGATGACCAGAGGATAATTGTTCAATTCATCATCTCTGAACTTGATCAAATTGTACAATAGTTAGCATACAAACATCTAAGAAATGCTTTTTAAAAAAACCCAGAAAGCTTGCACTGAATTTGTGGGACATTGTAAGGAAGGTTACCCAGAATGCTACTGGACATGTGTGTGATGGTGTTCCCACTGAAAGTTAGAAAATAATCATTTCCAGCCTTTTTCCTTTAAGAAGTAGCACTTGTCAAATAAGAACACTGAACTTCTGTTTATTTTATTTTTTTGCACTATTGTCAAACTGTATTGTAAAGCAGGTCACAGTTACCATCAGGTTTATTTATTGTGTCATTTAAGTTTACATTTGCTGCCTAGATGTGAAATTTCTGTAAGGCTTCTAAAACAATGAATAAATAAGTATTTTATTGCCATTAAATGCAACAAAACCAGGTATTCTAAAATGTGCTTGATTTCTGTCGACTTGTTTTTTGGTGCAACTCGTGCAAGCCTTTCCTATATTAAGAAAGGCTTGCAGGTGAAAATGAGCAAAGCGAACAGCTGGTTAATTTATCTACTGCCTTTTTTTTTCTCAAATTCAAATTCTTAATCGTATTGTATATAGTATGTCATTTTTTGGACATTTTCGACGTCATAGTATACTGACATCGAAAATGTCCAAAAAAATGACATACTATACTATGACGTTGAAAATGTCCAAAAAATGACATACTATAGTAGTATGACGTCAAAAATGTCCAAAAAATGACATGCTATACTATGATGTAGAAAATGTCCAAAAAGTTACATACTATACTATGACGTCGAAATTGTCTAAAAAATGACATAGTATACTATGACGTCGAAAATGTCCAAGAAATGACATACTATGACGTCGAAATTGTCCAAAAAATGACATACTATAGTATGACGTCGAAAATGTCCAAAAAATGACATGCTATACTATGATGTAGAAAATGTCCAAAAAGTTACATACTATACTATGACGTCGAAATTGTCTAAAAAATGACATAGTATACTATGACTTCGAAAATGTCCAAAAAAATGACCTACTATACTATGACGTCGAAAATGTCCAAAAAATGACATACTATTGTATGACGTCGAAAATGTCCAAAAAATGACATACTATACTATGACGTCGAAAATGTCCAAGAAATGACATACTATGACGTCGAAATTGTCCAAAAAATGATATACTATTGTATGAGGTCGAAAATGTCCAAAAAATGACATAGTATACTATGACGTCGAAAATGTCTAAAAAATGACATACTATTGTATGACGTCGAAAATGTCCAAAAAATGACATAGTATACTATGACGTCGAAATTGTCCAAAAAATTACATACCATACTATGACGTCGAAAATGTCCAAAAAATGACATAGTATACTGACATCGAAAATGTCCAAAAAAATGACATAGTATACTATGACGTTGAAAATGTTCAAAAAATGACATACTATAGTAGTATGACGTCGAAAATGTCCAAAAAATGACATGCTATACTATGATGTAGAAAATGTCCAAAAAGTTACATACTATACTATGACGTCGAAATTGTCTAAAAAATGACATAGTATACTATGACGTCGAAAATGTACAAAAAATGACATAGTATACTATGACGTCGAAAATATCCAAAAAATGACATACTATAGTATGACGTCGAAAATTTACAAAAAATGACATAGTATACAATGACGTCGAAATTGTCCAAAAAAATGACATACTATACTATGACGTCGAAAATGTACAAAAAATGACATAGTATACTATGACGTCGAAAATGTCCAAAAAATGACATACTATAGTATGACGTCGAAAATGTCCAAAAAATGACATGCTATACTATGATGTAGAAAATGTCCAAAAAGTTACATACTATACTATGACGTCGAAATTGTCTAAAAAATGACATAGTATACTATGACTTCGAAAATGTCCAAAAAAATGACCTACTATACTATGACGTCGAAAATGTCCAAAAAATGACATACTATTGTATGACGTCGAAAATGTCCAAAAAATGACATACTATACTATGACGTCGAAAATGTCCAAGAAATGACATACTATGACGTCGAAATTGTCCAAAAAATGACATACTATTGTATGACGTCGAAAATGTCCAAAAAATGACATAGTATACTATGACGTCGAAATTGTCCAAAAAATTACATACCATACTATGACGTCGAAAATGTCCAAAAAATGACATAGTATACTGACATCGAAAATGTCCAAAAAAATGACATAGTATACTATGACGTCGAAAATGTCTAAAAAATGACATACTATTGTATGACGTCGAAAATGTCCAAAAAATGACATAATATACTATGACGTCGAAATTGTCCAAAAAATTACATACCATACTATGACGTCGAAAATGTCCAAAAAATGACATAGTATACTGACATCGAAAATGTCCAAAAAAATGACATAGTATACTATGACGTTGAAAATGTTCAAAAAATGACATACTATAGTAGTATGACATCGAAAATGTCCAAAAAATGACATGCTATACTATGATGTAGAAAATGTCCAAAAAGTTACATACTATACTATGACGTCGAAATTGTCTAAAAAATGACATAGTATACTATGACGTCGAAAATGTACAAAAAATGACATAGTATACTATGACGTCGAAAATATCCAAAAAATGACATACTATAGTATGACGTCGAAAATGTACAAAAAATGACATAGTATACAATGACGTCGAAATTGTCCAAAAAAATGACATACTATACTATGACGTCGAAAATGTACAAAAAATGACATAGTATACTATGACGTCGAAAATGTCCAAAAAATGACATACTATAGTATGACGTCGAAAATGTCCAAAAAATGACATGCTATACTATGATGTAGAAAATGTCCAAAAAGTTACATACTATACTATGACGTCGAAATTGTCTAAAAAATGACATAGTATACTATGACTTCGAAAATGTCCAAAAAAATGACCTACTATACTATGACGTCGAAAATGTCCAAAAAATGACATACTATTGTATGACGTCGAAAATGTCCAAAAAATTACATACTATACTATGACGTCGAAAATGTCCAAGAAATGACATACTATGACGTCGAAATTGTCCAAAAAATGATATACTATTGTATGAGGTCGAAAATGTCCAAAAAATGACATAGTATACTATGACGTCGAAAATGTCTAAAAAATGACATACTATTGTATGACGTCGAAAATGTCCAAAAAATGACATAGTATACTATGACGTCGAAATTGTCCAAAAAATTACATACCATACTATGACGTCGAAAATGTCCAAAAAATGACATAGTATACTGACATCGAAAATGTCCAAAAAAATGACATACTATACTATGACGTTGAAAATGTTCAAAAAATGACATACTATAGTAGTATGACGTCGAAAATGTCCAAAAAATGACATGCTATACTATGATGTAGAAAATGTCCAAAAAGTTACATACTATACTATGACGTCGAAATTGTCTAAAAAATGACATAGTATACTATGACGTCGAAAATGTCCAAAAAATGACATACTATAGTATGACGTCGAAAATGTCCAAAAAATGACATGCTATACTATGATGTAGAAAATGTCCAAAAAGTTACATACTATACTATGACGTCGAAATTGTCTAAAAAATGACATAGTATACTATGACTTCGAAAATGTCCAAAAAAATGACCTACTATACTATGACGTCGAAAATGTCCAAAAAATGACATACTATTGTATGACGTCGAAAATGTCCAAAAAATGACATACTATACTATGACGTCGAAAATGTCCAAAAAATGACATACTATGACGTCGAAATTGTCCAAAAAATGACATACTATTGTATGGCGTCGAAAATGTCCAAAAAATGACATAGTATACTATGACATCGAAATTGTCCAAAAAATTACATACCATACTATGACGTCGAAAATGTCCAAAAAGTTACATACTATACTATGACGTCGAAATTGTCTAAAAAATGACATACTATTGTATGATGTCGAAAATGTCCAAAAAATGACATAGTATACTATGATGTCGAAAAGGTCCAAAAAATGACCTACTATACTATGACGTCGAAAATGTCCAAAAAATGACATACTATTGTATGACGTCGAAAATGTCCAAAAAATGACATACTATACTATGACGTCGAAAATGTACAAAAAATGACATAGTATACTATGACGTCGAAATTGTCCGAAAAAATAACATACTATAATATGACGTCGAAAATGTACAAAAAATGACATAGTATACTATGACGTCGAAAATGTACAAAAAATGACATAGTATACCATGACGTCGAAAATGTCCAAAAAATGACATACTATACTATGACGTCGAAAATGTCCAAAAAATGACATAGTATACTATGACGTCGAAAATGTCCAAAAAATGACATACTATAGTATGACGTCGAAAATGTCCAAAAAATGACATAGAATACTATGACGTCAAAAATGTCCAAAAAATGACACGGTATACTATGACGTCGAAAATGTACAAAAAATGACATACTATAGTATGACGTCGAAAATGTCCAAAAAATGACATAGTATACTATGACGTCGAAATTGTCCAAAAAATTACATACCATACTATGACGTCGAAAATGTCCAAAAAATGACATAGTATACTGACATCGAAAATGTCCAAAAAAATGACATAGTATACTATGACGTCGAAAATGTCTAAAAAATGACATACTATTGTATGACGTCGAAAATGTCCAAAAAATGACATAATATACTATGACGTCGAAATTGTCCAAAAAATTACATACCATACTATGACGTCGAAAATGTCCAAAAAATGACATAGTATACTGACATCGAAAATGTCCAAAAAATGACATAGTATACTATGACGTTGAAAATGTTCAAAAAATGACATACTATAGTAGTATGACATCGAAAATGTCCAAAAAATGACATGCTATACTATGATGTAGAAAATGTCCAAAAAGTTACATACTATACTATGACGTCGAAATTGTCTAAAAAATGACATAGTATACTATGACGTCGAAAATGTACAAAAAATGACATAGTATACTATGACGTCGAAAATATCCAAAAAATGACATACTATAGTATGACGTCGAAAATGTACAAAAAATGACATAGTATACAATGACGTCGAAATTGTCCAAAAAAATGACATACTATACTATGACGTCGAAAATGTACAAAAAATGACATAGTATACTATGACGTCGAAAATGTCCAAAAAATGACATACTATAGTATGACGTCGAAAATGTCCAAAAAATGACATGCTATACTATGATGTAGAAAATGTCCAAAAGTTACATACTATACTATGACGTCGAAAATGTCCAAAAAATGACATAGTATACTATGACGTCGAAAATGTCCAAAAAAATGACCTACTATACTATGACGTCGAAAATGTCCAAAAAATGACATACTATTGTATGACGTCGAAAATGTCCAAAAAATTACATACTATACTATGACGTCGAAAATGTCCAAAAAATGACATACTATGACGTCGAAAATGTCCAAAAAATGATATACTATTGTATGAGGTCGAAAATGTCCAAAAAATGACATAGTATACTATGACGTCGAAAATGTCTAAAAAATGACATACTATTGTATGACGTCGAAAATGTCCAAAAAATGACATAGTATACTATGACGTCGAAATTGTCCAAAAAATGACATAGTATACTGACATCGAAAATGTCCAAAAAAATGACATACTATACTATGACGTTGAAAATGTTCAAAAAATGACATACTATAGTAGTATGACGTCGAAAATGTCCAAAAAATGACATGCTATACTATGATGTAGAAAATGTCCAAAAAGTTACATACTATACTATGACGTCGAAATTGTCTAAAAAATGACATACTATTGTATGACGTCGAAAATGTCCAAAAAATGACATACTATTGTATGACGTCGAAAATGTCCAAAAAATGACATGCTATACTATGATGTAGAAAATGTCCAAAAAGTTACATACTATACTATGACGTCGAAATTGTCTAAAAAATGACATAGTATACTATGACTTCGAAAATGTCCAAAAAATGACCTACTATACTATGACGTCGAAAATGTCCAAAAATGACATACTATTGTATGACGTCGAAAATGTCCAAAAAATGACATACTATACTATGACGTCGAAAATGTCCAAAAAATGACATACTATGACGTCGAAATTGTCCAAAAAATGACATACTATTGTATGGCGTCGAAAATGTCCAAAAAATGACATAGTATACTATGACATCGAAATTGTCCAAAAAATTACATACCATACTATGACGTCGAAAATGTCCAAAAAGTTACATACTATACTATGACGTCGAAATTGTCTAAAAAATGACATACTATTGTATGATGTCGAAAATGTCCAAAAAATGACATAGTATACTATGATGTCGAAAAGGTCCAAAAAAATGACCTACTATACTATGACGTCGAAAATGTCCAAAAAATGACATACTATTGTATGACGTCGAAAATGTCCAAAAAATGACATACTATACTATGACGTCGAAAATGTACAAAAAATGACATAGTATACTATGACGTCGAAATTGTCCGAAAAAATAACATACTATAATATGACGTCGAAAATGTACAAAAAATGACATAGTATACTATGACGTCGAAAATGTACAAAAAATGACATAGTATACCATGACGTCGAAAATGTCCAAAAAATGACATACTATACTATGACGTCGAAAATGTCCAAAAAATGACATAGTATACTATGACGTCGAAAATGTCCAAAAAATGACATACTATAGTATGACGTCGAAAATGTCCAAAAAATGACATAGAATACTATGACGTCGAAAATGTCCAAAA